>NW_007727004.1:157846-162377 GCF_000696425.1 Galeopterus variegatus
ACCCACTTATCCCTCCTTCCTAAATCTTCATTTTTCTGGGCTGAATATCTCTAGTTTCAGGTATTTTTCAAATAAAGCTGTATTCAGATGCTCTCTTACTCCCACGGCCCTTCTCTCAGACATTTTCACTCTTTATAACTCCATTTGAGATGAGGCCCCAGGAACTAAATTATATTCTGGACACATTCTTAGCATTGCAGAGCATAGTAAAACTGTGTAACGTCCCTTGCTTGGACACTGGACATCTACTAATATGGATTAAGTTTGCATCAGTTTCTTTGGCAGCCACGTGAGGTGGATGAACCATACTGAGCACGGAGCTGACTGACTCGTTTCAATTTTTATTTTAGCGTTTATTTCTTTTGCGTGTATGTTGGCAGTTTCCTATTTAATGAAGGTTTTGTTGGGTTTTTAATGGACATCACATGATGTGAAAAAGGCATTGCTATTAAAGTCATGTCGATGAACTCATTCAACAATATTCAACAAACTCACAAATTGATTGTTTAACCTCTCAGTTTGTTTACTCATCTTTACATGATACAACTTAAGGTTTAGTCCTCTTGGACTTGGTAAAGACTAAAGATGAGTATTTCAAGAGAAGTTTGTAAAGACCTGTGTGGCCATTCAATATTGGTTTTAAAAACGTAAATAAGAACATTTTCATTGATTCATTTTAATATCATCATGTGATATTTACATAACTACTTCTGTGCTAAGAGACTTTTGGTAAGAGATTAGGTTAGCAATTTAATTAAAGATATGTAAACCAAAATGGTTGAACTATATGAAGTGACTGATGTCTTGACCATCAAGAAGTAAAATTGGTTTTATGCAAACTGTAATGGTAATGTAGTTTATTTCAATCACAATTGGAGAAGAGAATAATTGTCCTGTTTTGCGGATAAAGGTGGGTACCTGGCTGTCTTAGTTCAGGCTGCTATAACAGAATCCCATAGACTAAGTGACCTCAACAACTAACATTTATTCCTCACAGTTCTGGAGGCTGGAATTCTAAGATCAGGGTGCTAATAAGGTCAAGTTCTTGGTGAAGGCCCTCTTCCTGGTTTACAGATGGCCATCTTCTCCCTGTATCNGTCCATTTCTGTTGCTTATAACAGAAATACTTGAAACTGGGTGATTAATAAAGAAACAATATTGCTCACAGTTTCAGAGGCTGGGAAGTCTGGAGAGAGCCTTGTTGGTGTGTAGTGGCTCTTTATAACAAAGCATGGTGTCACGTGGTGGATGACAGAAGTGGAGAGAGAGAGCTTTTCACATGCTGTCCTTTTAAAGCCATCAGAACCATGCCATAACCACCATTAAAACATCAATAAATTAATCCACTCAGTAGGTCATGGTCCTCGTAATCTAAGCACCTCTTCAAAGACCCACCTTTCAATTACCATAATAGGATTTCTCACCCTCTTAACCCTGTCACAGTAAGATCAAGCTTCAATGAGTTTGGTGAGGGACATCCAATCCACAGCACCTACCAAAGGCCCCACCTTCTAATACCATCGAATTAAAGTTACAATTTCAAAATATGAACTGGGAGAGGATACCTTCAGTCCATAACGTGACTTTTTAAACAAAAATGTTTCAAATTCAATTAGTGCTTCTTATGTAAAGATTGGGAGAGGGAGGAGTGTTTGATTCTCTTAGTTTGTCAGAGTTGTTACAAACTATGATAGTTAGACTTATTGGTCAAGGTGTTCTAGACTCTCTCAAGGTATCAGTGCATTGCAGTTGTCTTCAAAGGGCTGCAAATCTTCTTATGTTTATCATATCATATTGTTTATCATAATAAGACCCAGGTGTTTGGAGAAGTAGATACTTGAGGTTGCTAATATTCTATGACATGATGTCTACTAGCATGGCTCAAAATAGACCATATGGAAGCCAAGATGAGCAATTGTCTAATGTTTTTGGAAGGCTGTAATTGTGCTAGGGACACTGCCAAAACCCTCCTTCCTTTGACAAAGCCCAATAGCAGAGGGATGAAGGCAGAGATTGGAGGATAAAGCACCCATGAGAGCAAAGAAACCAGGTTTTGTTCTGTTTTGTTTTGCTTTTCCTAACTGGACAACTTGTTGCTTCAGAAGACTTGGAAATACAAACTTAAATGCATCTCTTAACCCTGTCACAGTAAGATCAAGCTTCAATGAGTTTGGTGAGGGACATCCAATCCACAGCACCTACCAAAGGCCCCACCTTCTAATACCATAGAATTAAAGTTACGATTTCAAAATATGAACTGGGAGAGGATACCTTCAGTCCATAACGTGACTTTTTAAACAAAAATGTTTCAAATTCAATTAGTGCTTCTTATGTAAAGATTGGGAGAGGGAGGAGTGTTTGATTCTCTTAGTTTGTCAGAGTTGTTACAAACTATGATAGTTAGACTTATTGGTCAAGGTGTTCTAGACTCTCTCAAGGTATCAGTGCATTGCAGTTGTCTTCAAAGGGCTGCAAATCTTCTTATGTTTATCATATCATATTGTTTATCATAATAAGACCCAGGTGTTTGGAGAAGTAGATACTTGAGGTTGCTAATATTCTATGACATGATGTCTACTAGCATGGCTCAAAATAGACCATATGGAAGCCAAGATGAGCAATTGTCTAATGTTTTTGGAAGGCTGTAATTGTGCTAGGGACACTGCCAAAACCCTCCTTCCTTTGACAAAGCCCAATAGCAGAGGGATGAAGGCAGAGATTGGAGGATAAAGCACCCATGAGAGCAAAGAAACCAGGTTTTGTTCTGTTTTGTTTTGCTTTTCCTAACTGGACAACTTGTTGCTTCAGAAGACTTGGAAATACAAACTTAAATGCATGTTTGATGATGGGGAAAAATGAGGAAGGACTACTTTTAAGAACATAAGGTGAGAGGGGATTAGTCTCACAGTCACGGAGGCATAAAAAACAACAGCAAGGATGTTATGAATACGATTCCAAAAGCAAAGGCAGCAAAAGAAAAAAAATAATAAACAAATGGGATTATATCAAACAAAAAGGCTTCTGCACAGCAAAGCAAATGATTAACAGAGTGAAAACACAATCTACAGAATAGGAGAAAATATTTGCAAACTATACTCTGACAAGGGATTGATATCCAGAATATACAAGGAACTCAAACAATTTAACAGGAAAAAACCAAATAATCCAATTTTAAAATGGGCAAAGGAGCCAAATAGACATTTCTTAAAAGAACACATACAAGGCTTCCGGTCAAGATGTTGGAGTAGACAGTTCCTAGTGTCACTCTCTCCCACAAATCAACCAATTTACAACTATTAAAAAGCAACAACAGGAAGCCTGAGATCTGTGCCAGAACAGGCAAGAGCCATGAGCCACGGGACTGCAGTTCAGGTCAATCCCCACAGCTTAGAGAGGCCCGACAGCCACTGGGCCCACATGCTAGTCAGAATGCTAGAAAAAGCAGGCGCCACAGGACCTCCAGCCCAAGTCAGTCCCCCCCACTTAGAGAGGCCCAAGAGCCACTGGGCCCACACCCCTGAGTCAGACACACTGGAAAAGGCAGGTGCCGTGGGAACTCCAGCCTAGGTCCGTACCTGCCACCCAGAGAGGCTTGAGAACCTCTAGGCCCACATGCCCGAGTCAGCCAGGCTGGAAGAGGCAGGCCACACAGGACCACCCATCCTGGCCAGTCCCTGCTGCCCAGAGAGGCCCGAGAGCTCCATGTCTACATGCCCTGAGTCAGCCATGCCAGAACATGCAGGTGCTGCAAGACCCCCAGCCCAGGTAAGTCCCTGCTTCCCAGAGAGACCCAAAGCCACTGGGTAGACATGCCACAAGTCAGCCATGTCAGAAGAAGCAGGTAACATGGGAATCATGGCCGAGTCCAGTCACTGCCACAAGAGAGGCCTGAGAGCCACCAGGCACACATGCCCCAAGTCAGCTATGCCAGAATAGGAAGGTGCAGTAGGAACCCAAGCCCAGGCTAGTTCCCACTGCCCAGAACTGGCAGTCCCTTCAGGATCCAGGCAAGACATCAGGGTGGAATAAGTGGACCATGATACCCCCTGCCACAATGACTAAACACCAAAGGAAAGATACCAGAAATATGAAAAATCAAGAAAGTATATGACTACCAAAGGAAAATAATAACTCTCAAGCTCTAGATCTTATAGAACATGAAGTCCTTGAAATGACTGACAAGGAATTTAGAGCAACAATTCTAAGGAAACTAAATGAGACACAAGAAACCTCAGTTAAACAACACAATGAAATGAGAAAGAAGAAATGTACAAAGAAATCAATGCCTCAAAAAAGAATGTAGCCAAGTTTGTGGAGCTGAAGGATTCATTCAATGAAATAAAAAATACAACAGAGTATGACCAGCAGGCTAGAATAAGCAGAAGAGAGAATTTCTGACTTTGAAGACACACTATTTGAATTAACACAGACAGATTAGAAAAAAGAAAACATAACTTGAAAAATTGAAGACAATCTAAGAGAGATAACAGACAACCTTAAGTGCTCAAATATCCAAATCATGGGTATTCCA
>NW_007727004.1:162933-165404 GCF_000696425.1 Galeopterus variegatus
CAATCTAAGAGAGATAACAGACAACCTTAAGTGCTCAAATATCCAAATCATGGGTATTCCAGAAGGGGAGGAAAAAGGAAATGGCATTAAAAACATATTCAATGAAATACTAGCAGAAAGCTTCCCAGGTATAGGAAAGGTCACAGATCTTCAGATTCAGGAGGCTCAAAGATCCCCAAACATATTCAACCCAAAAAAGTCCTCTCCAAGACATGTTATAGTCAAATTGGCAAAACTCAAAGACAAAGAAAGAATCTTAAAAGCTGCGAGAGAAGTATCAAGTCACCTATAAGGGAGCACCAATCAGAATAACATCAGACTTTTCATCAGAAACCCTAAAAGTCAGAAGACAATGGGATGATATATTCAAAACATTAAAGGAAAAAAATTGCCAGCCAAGAATACTCTACCCAGCAAGGCTATCCTTCCAAAATGAAGGACAAATAGTATATTTCTCAGACAAACAAAAACTGGGAGTTCACTACCACATGAACAGCCTTACAAGAAATTCTCAAGGAAATACTCAGTTTGATACCTGAAAAACAACCATCACTGCCATGAATACTCAAGAAAGAACAAAACTTACCAGTAAAACAATGCTAACAATAAAGAAAAAAAAAAGAAACCACCCCAAGAAACCAACAAATACAGAAGACAAACAGAAAACCAGAAAGAAAGGAATAAAAGATACTTAAGACATCTAAACAAAAACCAATAAAATGCTAGGAATAAGTCAACACCTTTCAATAATAACTCTAAATGTAAAGGGATTAAATTCCCCACTCAAGAGACACAGACTGATTGGATTAAAAAGGTGGGCCCAACTATATGCTGCCTTCAAGAGATGCACCTCACCTGTAAAGACACACATAGACAAAGAGTGAAAGGATGGAAAAAGATATACTATGCAAATATAGAAATGAAAAATGAGCTAGAATAGCTATTCTTATATCAGATAAAATAGACTTTAAACCAAAAACCATAAAAAGAGATAAAAAGTCCCACTATATAATGATAAAAGGATCTATCCATCAAGAAGATATAACAATCATAAATATATATGCACCCAATGTTGGAGAAGCCAGATTTATTAAGCAAATACTGTTAAATCTAAAGAATGAGATAGACACTAACACCATAATAGTGGGGGACCTGAACACCCCACTCTTGACATTGGACAGATCATCTACGCAAAAAGTCAATAGAGAAACACAAGATCTAAACAGCACTTTAGACCAATTGAACTTGGCAGACATCTACAGGACATTCCACCCAACGACCTCAGAATATTCATTTTTCTCATCAGCACATGGAACATTCTCCAAGATAGACCACGTTAGGTCACAAATCAAGTCTCAACAAATTCAAAAAATTGGAATTATTCAATGTATTTTTTCAGACCCCAATGGATTAAAACTAAAAATCAATAACAAACAATACTCTGGAAACTATGCAAATACATGGAAATTAAACAACATTCCATTTAATGACATAGTGTCCAAGAAGAAATTAAACAGGAAATCCATCTGTGTTTTAAGTAGGAAACATATAAGTCTTCCATATTGGAAACTAGACACCAAGAATTTATGAAGTTTATCCTTTTTTATCAAAAGTACAATTGTAAAAGTTTGTTTTTGTCAGATTAGAAACCTCTTTGGAACATTATTTCCTGTTTCAAAATTTGTGCCAAATGTTTGTTATCTCTTTTGTCATTCTTTGACAGCATTTTCTCCAGATTTTTAATATATACTGAATGTGCTAGCTTATTCATCATGTTTTGGACATTATTTTCTTTAAATTTTATTTCTATAAACCCTTTCTCTTTAACTTGTTACCTAATTCTCTATATCAGAAACAGTTCATCACTCAGCTTTGTTTCTTTATTGTCTTTCTTAATCTATAGCCATGAAAGAAATAGTTATATTTGTAAAAAGCATCTTCACATAGTTTGAATTGAGCCTGTCATGCCCAGAAATTTGCTTGATTATAGAGTAAATATAAGTAAAATAAATTCATATATTGCCTTGACCCAAACAATAAATTTCCCTATGCCTCCATTCTGGGATAATTTTGTTCATTTTTTTAATGTTCAATGAGGGTCCAGGTACTTTTTTCCTTAGAGAGCCGTAGTGACTGTGTATCTAGCCATCTGCATAGTTTAGCAACATTTCCCTACATACTCATAATAGTTGTTCCTTGAAGTCATAGCCCATCATTGTTAGTGGGTCTCTTCTTGAAGTATTGCTTTTGTACTTTTTGTTAGTTTGATAGGTTGGCTTTTTTTTTTTTTTTTGGACAGGGGATTTTAATTCTCTGGAGTCTGTCATAAAATATAGCAATTGAAATTAATTTGCTCAGTTTTCAAGATTTTTTTAGAACTTGACAGTGGGGACATACCGAATTTTACTTCTTTGGCCAAAATGTTCTTTTACTGTATTCTCCTTAGCCTTCAGGTTTTGCTATTTTTTGTT
>NW_007727004.1:166375-168285 GCF_000696425.1 Galeopterus variegatus
AGGTTGGCTTTTTTTTTTTTTTTTGGACAGTGGATTTTAATTCTCTGGAGTCTGTCATAAAATATAGCAATTGAAATTAATTTGCTCAGTTTTCAAGATTTTTTTAGAACTTGACAGTGGGGACATACCGAATTTTACTTCTTTGGCCAAAATGTTCTTTTACTGTATTCTCCTTAGCCTTCAGGTTTTGCTATTTTTTGTTTAATCACCTCATCTAACTTCCATTGCATTAGTCTATTTTTGTTGCTTATTTAAAAATACCTGGAACTGGGTAATTTATAAGAAAATGAAATTTATTACATACGGTTTCAGAGGCTGGGAAGTCCATATCCAGGGAGCACATCTGGTAAGAGCTTTCTTTGGTAAGAGCAACACAGGGGTCTCACATGGCAGAATGGTGAAGCAGAATCTCTCGCATGCTCTCCTTTAAAGCATTCAGAACCACAGCACTGACCACCATTATTAATCCACTCACTACAGCATGGTCCTAGAATCTAATCACCTCTTCAAGGACCCACCTTTCAATTACTATAATCAGATTTTCCACCCTCAACAGTTACAGTGGGGATCAAACCTCAGTGAGGTTACAGGGACATCCAATCTACAGCACCCACATCAATCCTACATTCTCTTCCTTTTCTCTTAACTTTGTTTTGCTCCTCCATTAGCCAAAATTTCTCCTTTGGTACTATTTAATGTGTCAGAAACTTTGTGGTTATCTGCAAAC
Source organism: Galeopterus variegatus (assembly GCF_000696425.1). NCBI lineage: Eukaryota > Metazoa > Chordata > Mammalia > Dermoptera > Cynocephalidae > Galeopterus > Galeopterus variegatus. The sequence continues at coordinate 167,103 of NW_007727004.1, forward strand.
CTTTCACTTATTTATGTATTTGTTTTTATTTTTTAAGAGACAGAGAATGCATTAATTAAAAGGTAGGTGATNTTTATGTATTTGTTTTTATTTTTTAAGAGACAGAGAATGCATTAATTAAAAGGTAGGTGATATTTCCATTTTCTTATAGGTAGACAGAGTCTCTGTTTACAAATAGCCTAGAAGAGGAACTTTTCCAAAGTTTATAACAAGTAGTGATTTAATGTGCTTTCCTGTGGGAAAAATGTTTTGAAAAATTTTGAAAAATTTTCCAGTGGGAAATTGTGAATTCTGTGAGCTCAGAAATGGTGGCCCTGTAGTCTGGACAAGTAAAATAAAGAATTAATCCAGCTGTCAAGCTAAAAGCATCCAACTAATAAGTGTTCTTTTCAGTGTTACTAAAAACCCTTCATTTGCATAACTATTCAATTGTGAAATATTCAGGGAGTACTTGTTAATCACCTACTGTACTAGGACTGTATTAATCCTTGGAAATTCATAAATGAAGAAGCTGCCCTCATGATGCTCAGACTAATCTCTATAAATCACTGAAAAGGATTCTTTGAAATAGGGCATTGGCATTATTGCAGCAATAATAGATAAGAATAAAGATTCAATGCCTTTTCTTGGATCAAACTGGAACTTAAATCTTTGTATTCCATTTTTAGTGGGTGTAGAGCTAGGACTAGGGTCTGGAGCGCACAGACCCCTTGAGCCCATTCACAAACCCTTCACATGCAGGTCTATGAGCTAGGCAACTGGCAAAAAGGTCCTTGGAGCCTTGGCTGAATTAGGAATAGTCTTTATTCAGCACACACACGTCTGAGAGCTAAGCAGTACAAAAGAGAAGCTCAGAAACGCAACTGGTACTGGCAAAGTCCAAAGAAAAACTGAACAGCTGGGAGCAGAGTAAACATGCTCTATTTTTAGACTCAAGCTCTGCGGCCTGGCCAGCACTGCTTCACAAACTCAAAAACACACAATAGCAATAAACTAAAAAGATACATGGGTGCACATGTGCACTAACTCCACCCACACACAACTTATTTACAAAGAAATGTGCTGCACAACCCCCCAGCCAGACCTGAGCCAGGCAGCCTGACTAAATTATCCTATTTTTCCCACAGCGGGTTTGTTTTTCAACATGTAATTGGGACAGGATAGGGCTATGTCTGTGAACCTA
>NW_007727004.1:169015-173851 GCF_000696425.1 Galeopterus variegatus
CACAGCGGGTTTGTTTTTCAACATGTAATTGGGACAGGATAGGGCTATGTCTGTGAACCTATTCCATTTTCCTTGCAGAGGGACAATTTGTTACTTTTTCACTCCTCAGTCACTAGGCCCCCAGGGTGCATGATTACCCTATCACCCTGATAAAAGTAACTGAAAAAGACTGGTTGGGCTCACCACCTTGGTAAAATAAACTGAGGTAAGAGGTGAGCAGACATTTACTGAGTTGCAAACCCTTTCCCCAAGGCTTATTGAAATATAAATGTTAGCTTTGTTTAAAACTTATCATTATTTACTCATTCTTTCTTTTCCCTGTAATTGTAAAAATTAAGTAGCGGATTAACCTTAAAACCTCTTTAGGAGTTCCTACATGTGCACAAGGCTTCAAGGTGACTGCTACATTGACCCTCCTTGGTTGACGATAATGACCACCACCACCATCTTGGACCTGCTGAGCAGGCACAAGGACCAAAGCCCTAACTGAGCATGTGCCCATTATGAAACAGGGAAGAACAGAATGGACCACCTCCAGAGGCAAAGAACGATGATGCTGGCCTTTGTCCCTCACCCCCTTTCCATTTAGAGGACCCTGAACAGCTCCCCTTGGGGGGTTAGCTTATCTGTAGCTATATCCCATATGCATAAGTCTATCTTCTCTTTTAATAAAGCATTGCTTGCCTTACTGCTGGCTGCATTGTTCATTTCTATGACTTTGGGACACAAGAGCCTAATTCAATAATATAATAATGTAATTTTATTGTAATTTTAAAAAATCTTGATCATCCAGACATTAAAGGAAATTTAACCAGAAAGGAAGTTTTAAGTGGTACCATTCATTTGATGTTCTTTTAAGCTTTGGTACTTTATAGTTTGAATTAATGTAACTTGGTTGCTTATTTCATAGCAAACTCTGCCAAAGCAAGATATTTCATTTTAGCTGTGGCTTCTCTGCCTTGTTTCCTTACTTGGATTCATCCCTTCATTCTGCAAATAATGTAGTGCCACTTGTGTGTCAGGCACTTTGCTTAGCTTCATCAGACTTCTTCCAAGTTAACGAAACAATCAGCACAATCGGACATCTTTCCACTAAACCTTCTGCCCTTGTTTTCATCTTTTGGTGCATCTGACAGGTAGATTCCATTCTAATTAAGCTGAATGTCATGCACTCTTTTCCATTTACATTTATGAAGCTGTAATATTCCTGTTTTTGTGGCATTGTTCAACATACTTCTCATGCATTAGGAAATCTCAGTTTTTTGGTCCACTCTACATATATTATTCTCTCCTCCACTGTAAAATCATAGTCTACTACCTGCAAAATTTCTCTCACATGATCCAATTAACTAACAATGAGACTTTNTCATAGTCTACTACCTGCAAAATTTCTCTCACATGATCCAATTAACTAACAATGAGACTTTTTGAACTTGTGTTCTATTATTTACAATTCTATGTAAACATGGGTCCCTCAGACATTTAACAACTATATATTGCTCGACAAACTTAAACTTAGTTCTTGAGGCTGCACTGTCTCACTTTGTCTCTCTATTCCCTGCCTTCTGTCCTTCTCTTTCTCAAAGTGTAGCAAGACTGACTTGTTGAGAAATGAAAGGTAACAGAACCACAATTCTTTTATTTTTTGCTTTTCTTTTCACAATCAAGGATTTATTTTCTTTCTTTTTTATTTTTGTTTCCAGATATGGTATATTCATTCAATCCCTGCATGTGGCTGGAAAAGCATTAATATGGAAGAGATGTGAAACTAGGAATGGATAATAAGAGTGAATAGCATCCTGCAATACTGAGGTACAGTGAGAGCACGTGGTAGTTAGTGGAGATGTGGGCAGTAATTATTACATCATTAAGGTCACAAGTAGAATGTCTATCACCTGTACCCAAACCAGAGTTTCTTTTATGCATGCTTTCATGGGTGTAAGACAGAGGCTATCTCCTTCTGCTTCAGGTCTCACCTCAAATAGTACCTCCTCTAACCATCATAGAGACCACACGCTTCTGAGTCAGATTTTGTTATTCCTTTTTCTTTTTACACATTCAAAAGAAGAATGCTTTTTTTGGTTTGTTTGTTTTGTGCTTTCAAATGGAGTCACTACTCCACTACTTGTTCCTTATTTTTATTCCCAAGGAGTCCAAGCAGATGACTCAGGGGAGATATTTTTAAAATATCTGTTGAATGAAATAACAGAATAGTGCTTTGATGTGTACTTTAACTCCCTTGTTCCATTAGAGCTCTAAAGGCAGAATTTATTAGCCTTTCAAATTTGAAAACTGGCTGATATTCTTCTGTGTGTAAGTTCAGCTTCAAACTTTTTTCAAGTTTGATCGGTTTCTAGTTCTAGATTCTTCCTTCTTGGAAAACACCATACCAACTTAGTAGAAATTACTGGCATCATTTATAATTGTATCATGTCCCTTGCTATGTGTAATAGAGATAACATTTCAGAATATATCTACTTTAAACATACTGTATATGAATATAAATCATTATATATCCAGACCAAATTTAAAACCTAAATATATAGGCCAAAATTGCAACAAGTAATCTGCAGAGCATAATGTCATTTTGGGAATTTCTATGCTGATGATCTGCTCTATGAGTAAACAGAACAGGACTAGGAAGGTGTAGCCAGGGAGCTGCATGGAGAAACTTCTAACAAAGGTTGATTTACTCATGGAATAAATTCATAAAATGAAGATTATTCTCATGCCCTCTCCCTCTTGCTCCAGCAGCATCATTTTTNTGCAAATTGTACGATGGTAAAGACCCCATTGTATTCTCCTCTGATCTCCAGCACCTAGTACAGAACATGGCCTCAAGTACTCAGTATATCAGAATGGAGAGGTCAAGGAAAAATTCCCAAAAGGGTGATATTTGAAATTAATCTGGGCGAATAGTATAATGTAGCTAGATGGAGAAGTGGGGATAAGCGAGAGTCAAAATATCTGTGAGGTTATGAGCCTCACAAACAGTGTCATGAACCAACACAATGCAATGGTGAACTGATTTGTGCAGTATCTACCATATCACTAGAACATGGACAATGTGGAGGGGAGTGGTAGATGGTCAAGCAAAAAAAATTAAGCAGATGTAAGATGTTCTAGGATAAATGTTAAAAGTTTTCTTAAAAATTATAGACTATAAAATGCAAACTTAAAATGAAAGACTTTATCAAAGAAGTGACATCATGAGCTTTGTATTTTAGGAGAAATTCCTGAGCACGCATATGGAAAACAGATTTTTTTTTTCCTTATGTGTCTTAATTAGAAAACTATAGTAAAATTTTATAAATTCATCATTTTAAAACTCTGTAACTTGCCCTAAGAATTCACATTCATGGGCCGGCCCGGTGCTTCCGGTGGTGCACTGGAGAGTTCCATGTGCTTCCGGTGGTGCACTGGAGAGTGCGCCGCTTGAGAGCGTGGCGGCGCTCCCNCTCACTGGCTGAGCGTGGCACGGGCGCAACACTGAGGGTTGCGATCCCATTGCCGGTCCCCAGTACGGGCACAACACCACGGGTTGCGATCCCGTTACCGGCCAGTAAAAAAGAAAAAAAGAAAAAAAAAAAAAAGAATTCACATTCATGAATATATTCATACAATTTCTGATCCAGCCCAAATTTTTTAAATCAACAAATAATTCACTTTGCATACAAACATTATTTAAAAAGAAGCTTTGTTAAGTATTTATGCACATTTAAGGACAATGGCCAACTGTTAGGTTTTTAGTCCCAACATAAACATTCATATCACTGAATCAAAAACCTTGATGTCATAATTATTATGCAGACTGTGGCATTTGGGCCTACCATGTATAAAAATTGAATCTGAAATACTCTTCTCATCGACATATTGTTAAATTACTTGCCTGACTTCAAAAAATATTTCCTTTTCTCTTTTTTGCTTTTGGGAATGCTGACTTCTAAAATTTCGTAGTTCCTCAAATTTTTGTTGAATCTCATTAAGCGTTTACAGTTTTTGCAAAAATGCATAAATATCTGATGATCACATGGCCTAGACATTACTGAAGTATAAATATATTAATAAAAAATATTTTATGCATTTCACACACAAATATGTATTATAGTCAGTCTGAAGTGAACATAAGATAAAACGCTGTTGGATAAAAAAGAATTAAGATTTAAATATATCTAGATGAATGGACAGAAAAGTTATTTAATATAACTTTGAAACTCTGTGAAAGGGAAAGAAGAAAATGTGACATAAAGTTCAAGGAACAGAACACACTTTTTTAAGGAGATTATTCTAATGTGTCTTTCTACATTTAATTGAATATTGTAACATTTTGAACAAAGCTTATGACAATTGTTTTTAGATTCAAGACAAACTCTAGCTCAGATCTCAGTTATTATCACCTGCTGGGCCAAGTTACTTTATTCCCTCAAGCTACAGTTCTCTTATTCCTTTTGTCTTTTCACTACCACCCGATCCCAGATTGCTCCTGTTTGTAACAGTGATTTGTCCTTCCATTTTTCTCTATACTTATCTAATCATATATAAGCATAGTTAGTATATGCATACATATGTGCATGTTGTATACATCCACATTCATATAGGTACATGTATATAGGAAATTAATTTTAACAGAAAATCACCCACCATATTTTTTAAGTGCTATTTCACTTAAGAAAAATTTGAGATCCTTTTGTTTTTTTAAGTAATCATTTCTAATTCTGCCTCTTGAGGTCATATTTAAATGATTTTAATAGGAGTTTAGGAGTTCCATGTGCTTCCCAAACACTTCAGTTCCTCTTCTACATTCTTTATTCCCATGTTTTTGTCTTTTTTTTTTTT
>NW_007727004.1:174399-180184 GCF_000696425.1 Galeopterus variegatus
ATTCTTTATTCCCATGTTTTTGTCTTTTTTTTTTTTTGCAGCTAGCTGGTATGGGGATCCAAATATGTAACCTTGCCTTGACCTTGATATTATAATACCATGCTCTTGCCAACTGAGTAACTGACCAGTCCCCCATGTTTTTGGAGATACAACTCTGTTTCCACTCCATGTATCAAAGTCAATTTGATCCATATAGTATAAATGAGTTCAAGCTTTTAAAATCATATAAATTTTATCCATGTACACAAAATAACATAAAAATACCTTTTCAAAACTGCTGTCAATTATCTTTTCAACATCATAGCATGTTTGAAGAGTCAGAAAACTAGTGAAAGGTGAACTGTTTCAATTTTCAAAAACAGAAAAACAATATTGACTTGTAGAAATTACAGAAACACACCCACACACATTTTGTATTAGTTTCCTAGTGCTGCTTTAACAAATGACCACAAACTGGATCACTTTAGATAACAGAATTTTAATTTCTCACAGTTCTGGAGCCTAGAAGTCTGAAGAAAAAGGTATTGGCAGAGTTAGTTCCTTCTTGGAGGCTCAGAGGAAGAATCTGTTCCATGGCCCTCTCCTGGCTTCTGGTGCTTGCTGGCAGGCAATCTTTGGTGTTCCTGAGCGTGTAGACACATCATTCCAACCCCTGCCTCTATTGTTACACGATGTTCTCCCTGTTCATCTGTCTCTGTGTCAAATTTCTCTCTTCCTATGAGGACAGTCACCGGACTAGGGCCTATTCTAATCCAGGACGGCCTCATTGTAACTTCATTATATCCCACAAAGACCTGTTTCCTAATAAGCTCACATGCACAGGTACCAGGGATTGGGAATTCAACATGTTTTGGGAGGGGGGGAGACAAAATTTAACCCACAGCATATCACAGTGTAAATCTTTGGCAAACTTATAGCATAACATTTTAAAATAATTGTATATGAGCACTTACCAAAGAGAGTGATAAACAACATTAACAAAGTTGTGTTCCTGAATATCAAATCGCATAAAGTGGACTCATTTCCTTTTTCTGATTGGTGGCGTAAAAAAATCATGAGAATACCACAATTTACTTTGTCTTTAAAACACATTTAACAGAAATTTTAATTTTCATTGCTCTGGGCATGAAATTAAAAAATGGATTATGTTACAGCAAAGTCTAAGTGGATTTTTAGCTCTTTGAACAATTACAGAAACTATTGATTATTGAATTTCTAACATCCCAGAGGTTAGTCTCTAGAAGTGACCTATTGGATTCTGTATTTGGCCCAACATTTACATCAGTGACATGAATGTAGACATAAAAAAAGCAGATTATCAAATTTCATATGACAAAATCTAAGAAAAAAAGCTAACATGATAGGTAAACAGAATATAGATTTAAATTAACCTTAATAGGCTACACCTGATTTTAGTCATAAGTCTGAGAAGCTAAATGGGCTCAATGAAGAAGATGAAATTATGCAAGTGCAACATGTGTTTCTGTTTCTAAAACTAAAAACAGTTGCCCATACAATAATCATAGCTGTAGCTTTAAAGAGCTGGTTTGATAAGACCCTTCAACATGGCCAGTCAGATGTGAGACTATTGAATGAGTTCCTGGGTGAGATTTCCCTAATTTAGCAGTAAATCAGCAGGTCAGTTTCTAAAGAGAGCATATACAACTCCCATTATGGGTGCTTTAGAGAAATAATTTCATGACAAGGATGTCTTTTTTGACTTTTCCTAAATGATGGCTCAGAGAAATTAGTTTGCAACACGATAACATTTGAATTGAGTCCATTCACGAGAAGGAATCTGATCGTGTGAAATTCCACCCTGAAACATGTTGCTGATGTCGTGTTCCTATCTAATGCTGCACTCATAGAAATGTTTCCCACTGTCCAAATGCTCTTCACTTGCTGATTGGTCGGAAGGCAAGTTTATCATCTTGGTTTATGTGAAAATGTATAAACACTGTGGAATCCACAGACTACTTTAAATACAAAAATTTTGAGGGTAGCATGGAGGATTAGCATTGAAAATTGTGGACAATTTGCCTTATATTGTTTGCTGGAAAAACCACCAAGCCATTACTTCAGTTGCTGGAAAGAGCCTCTCTCCCACCATTCTAGTTTCTTGCCACCTTTGTATGCTCTTTGTTAAAATTCTTTAGGTTTCCCTTAGTCTTCACATATATTACTTATTGGACTAAAGAGCTGAGGACAGGAAGTGAAAGCTCATCTATTAAATACCAATAATTACAACTCTTTCTCTAGTACACAATGAAAAGAATAGCTACAGTGTAATTAATGTTGGTGTTTAATTAACCACCAATATACAAGTGATTAACATGCCAATAAATTTCATGCAATTGGGCCTCATTAATAGAGACCTATGGGTATCTCATTGTATTATATAAATATAAGATAAAATATTAGAAGGCAATGAATAAGCCTAAGAAAGGTAATCTCAAAGTAAGGAATCTGCAATCAAGAAAAATATAATCAGCAAAAGGAAATAAGAATGTTTAGTCTTAGGAAGAAAATATTTAAGAAAAAGTTGCTATCTACTTACAAAAACATAAAGGGCTATTGTATTAAAGAAGTAAAAACATATCTTCTTTTTTGGAACAAAGAATGTCTTATGAATACAGGTTTTATTTAATAAAAAGAGCTTTCTAACAGTTTGGATCATCTGGCAATAAACTACTTTTAAAAGTTATGAGTTTGTGAGAGCTTCAGTTCCAATAATAAGTCAGCATATACTAGAATAATCTTCACAGAGATATAAATAATAAACTCTTGAAAAATATTTTTAAATAACTATTTGAAGACAGTAGAGGGCAGTCAAAAGCAGACAGAAACTGTAAGGGATCTGACTAGGAAAAGAAGGGAATTACAATAACTGAGTGAGACCTTTATTTATACAGACTTTCCCCTGTGTGTATTCACAGTCCTCAGGTGCAGGGCAGCTAGAACTCATATAGAATGCTTCACAATTTTTGAGATGTAATGTCAGTGAAGAGATTTTAGGCTGTCACAGTGGATAAATTGAGGGTAATCCCAGAAAGTAGGAAGGCAGAGGGAAGAGCATCAATACCTGCCTATAAATAGCCTTCAAATCCTTGACTGATGTTCAACTGTGCATGTGTTGAGGAGACTCCAGTTATACCAGCAGAAAGCAGAAAGCAGCAGGTGAAAACACAGGACAGAGATTTCAATTGCTGTGCAATGCAAAGTTTAAAATTTGAGTAATGCCAAGAAGAGAAGACCTTGGTAAAGTCTTCAGGTACTCAATACACCTGCCTAAACAGAGTATAAGCCAAAGGCTCTAGAAGTTAAAGATAATAAGCTTTCAACTGCTTGCCAAAGAAATATTAATCTTCTTTAGAGGAAGAAGACATAAATCAGAAAATCTACAGTGTATTATTTGCAATGTCCTGTACACAATAAAAAAAAAATACATCCTAAGAAAACCAGAAATTATTATTCATTGTCCAAAAAAAAAAAAAAAACAGACCATAAAAATAGATCCCAGGGTGAAACAAATATTGGTATAGTCGTGTACTGCTTAATGACAAAAATATATTCTGAGAAATGCATCATTAGGTGATTTCATCATTACATGAGCATCATAAAGTGTACTTACACAAACCTAGATGGTATAGCCTACTACACACTTAGGCTTACAGGGCAGCCTATTGCTCTGATCACTATCACATATGTGGTACATCATTGACTGAAATGTCATTATGCAGCATGTGCCTGCAAAGAGTAGTAAAACAGTGATTACACTACATTCAAGAAGTTAAAGAACATAATGTTCTAAATAAATGAACAGATGTGGAATCTCATTAAGAGGTATGGAAGCTGCAAAAAGGAACAAAATAGAAATATGAGAAATGAAAAGTGTAATACATGTAATTGACTTAACAGCAGGTTGAAACAAAGATCAGTATATTTTTAAAAGAGATCCATAGAAATTATTCAATATAAACAGAAAACAAAATCAGAAAAATGCAAATAAGGTCTTGGCGACCAGTGAGACAATATCAAGTAATCTAATATACATTTAATTGAATTCCCAGAAAGAAACAAGAGAGAGAATGGGCAGGGTAGTAATTTAAAGAAGAAAATAATTGAAAGTTTCCAAAATATGGTGAAAAATATCATCTTATGTATCTATGAAGCTCAGAGAACCCAAGAAGGATAAATTCAAAGAAAACTACACATCATAGACAAACTACAAAAAACTAAAGATAGAAAGTTAATCTTAAAACTACTAATATGTCTTACTAATATGAATCCTATCAGATAAAAATGGAGGTCAAAATTATTGGGAAATAAAAGAAAAATCTCACTACCCAGAATTCTATATCTAGTAAAGTACCATTAGAAAAATGCATACAAAATAAAAATATTTTTAGATTAAAACAAAGGTAAGAGAATTTGTCTCTAGCCGTTCTGCACTATAAAAGATATTAAATGAGAGCCTCCAGCCTAAAGGGAAGTGACAATAGATAAAACTCAGATCTACAAGAAAAAAATGAAGAGCACACAAAATGGTACATATGTGGGAAAATATAAAAGCTATCTTTATCTTCTCTAAATTTCTGTAAAAAAATGACTGTTGAAGCAAAACACAACATTTTGCTGTGTAGTGTATAATTTATGTGTATGTGAAACACGACAGCAATGGCACATACTATTCAGGAAGTGAAAAGTCCTCTTGCACATTTCTTAATTTTTATGAAGTGATACATACTAACTCTAAATGGACTGTGGTAACATAGGAGCAATCAGTAAAAAGAAAATAATACAAAGAGATTGATGGAGTTTGGATGTGTTGTCCCCTCCAAAACTCATGTGGAAATTTTATTCCCAAGGTTGCAGTGTTGGAAACTGACTGAGTCATGGGGGCGGATCCCTCATGAATGGATTAATGCTCTCCCTGGAGGAGGGGGGATTAATGAGTGAGTTCTCACTCTATTAGTTCCCACAGAGCTGGTTGTTTAAAAGACCCTGGCACCTCCTCCCCTCTCTTGCCTCCTCTGGCCATGTGATTACCTGTACACCCCCACCCCCACCTGCCACTTTCCACCAGGAGTAGAAGCAGCCTGAGGCCAGTGCCAGATGCAGCTGTCCCAGAATCATAAGCCAAATAAACCTCTTTTCCTTATAAATTACCCAGTCTCGGGTATTTCTGTTACAGAAACACAACAGAGATACAGCTACGAAGGAGTAGAGAAACTAAAATGGGATTAGTACAAGAAATAGTGAGTTTGTTATCCCTGAAAGTGCTCCAGTTGGAAAGTCATCAGATCAGGAATTTCTGAAAAATATGGGCTCATATAATGCTTCTTCACTTCAAAAGTTGTGATTTGGGGTATGTGACATTTTAAATTGTTGGTTTTTTTTAAATCTCTCAAAGGAATACGTTTCACAAGACATGCTTTGTTTTTAAATTTTTTGGCATCTTTCCTGTGTTGTAGATGTTTGTGTTCATTAGCTCAGTTTCTTGGCCACTGTCATGAATTTAAAACAAAGGTAATAAATATGATTGTATTTTGCTATAATTTGGGTGCCAGTTTTCTTGCTTTACGCTTTCAATAATACGTTATCTCTACATTTGAGAAATACCTATGCAAGTATTACTGAGAAATACAATACGAATTTTTTAGTCTACTCTCACTAACAAATAGCATACACACCAAGGGGAAATGGAAAATTTAGAACTTCACTCTCACATGAATTCTATCCAAACTGCTCCCACAGTGGAGCAGAGGCAAGAATGGGCAGGGTA
>NW_007727004.1:181148-195283 GCF_000696425.1 Galeopterus variegatus
CGCGCGTTCCCGTCCGCGGGCCAGGCCCGTGAGCGGCTCCTCCTGCGCCCCTCACGGCGGGACCCCGGGGCTGCGGCGCCCACGGCCCCGGGCCGCCCGCGGGGACAGAGGTGTGACCACGTCGTGACAGGCCGCGGGTGGAGGGGGCTACAGGATGGAGGGGAGACGTGATTTATTTGCGGGTGGACTTGAATTGTTTCTAGAAAATAAAACGTCATATTTCAAGACTTAGAATTTTCTTTTATTCTGTGACCTTATCTTCTCTTAAGATCTACAATTTGAGTTTTTAATTTTATTAAAATGTGAAATAGAGCCACCAAATAAGTACGGGTGAAGATATACACTAACGTTGATTTTCATCCTATTTTAAGTTACATTCCACCAGAATAAGGGGTAGATAAGTAACCTCATCTGTCTATGTGCTATCATGGTTAATGGCAAAACACTAGCATCGTTTCCATTAAATTTGAGCTAGACAAGAATGCTCATTATCACACTCTATGACATTGTTGTGAATTGTGTGGGCCAGTGACATTAGGCAGGAGAAGACAATAACATTCTGATTAGAAGAGAAGACCCAGGGCCAGCCCGGTGGCGCACTGGATAGTGCGCCGCTTGGGAAGCGCGGCAGCGCTCCCGCCCGAGGGTTCGGATCCCAGATACAGACCATTCCCGCTCACTGGCTGAGCGAGGTGCGGGAGCAACACCGAGGTTTGCAATCCCGTTGCCGGTCCCTGGTCCGGTACGGGGGCAACACTGAGGGTTGCGATCTTTTAAAAAAAAAAAAAAAAAAAAAAAAAAAAAAAAAAAAAAAAAAAAAAAAAAAAAAAGAAGAGAAGACCCAAAATTGTCACTTTAAGCATGATGTGATTCTATATGTTGAATATCCAAAGGAAACAACTGAAAAGCTCATAGGAAGAATACGTGAGTTTAGCAAAGTAAACAATTGCACTATGCTTAATTTATAGAAATCAGCTGATGTTGTATGCATAAACTAGAAAATACACTAGAACAAAATAAACTTCAATTTGCCATGAAACACAAAATTGCAAAAGCTATTTTGAAAAAAGATGTATGGCCAAGCCCCTGGCACAATCGGGAGAGTGTGGCGCTGGGAGCACAGCAGCGCTCCCGCCGCGGGTTTGGATCCTATATAGGGATGGCTGGTGCGCTCACTGGCTGACCGGGGTGCGGCGGTCTCAAAAAAAGGACAAGAAAAAAAAAAGAAAAAAGATGTAAAACTCTAGAGACTTAAATGAAAATATTTTACATGTTTATCTGAGAATCCAGTAATACACATTAACTTTTATCTAGGTAAAGATATCATTTCTCTAAAATAATGTATAAAATAAATAGAATACTAACTGATTTTTTCGTTTTTTAATTAAACTGTTCAGCTCATGTGGAAGAACAAACATTTAAAAATAGCTAGGAAGTTTTCGATTTTATATGTATATTGGGTGACTTTACCATATGATAAAAGGTATTGTAAAGCTATAGTGATTGAAAGACGGTGGGGTAGACTACCAGACATGCCAATCAAACTGAAGAGACAGATTTCAGAATAAAAGGAAAGCTGGCATTTGATAAGCATACATATTAAATCGGAGTGGGGGAGGAATAACATTTAATTGATAATGCTTGGAAACCAGTTATTTATTTGGGAAAACTAAAAGAAAACTGGAACTTTTCCTCACTCTTAATACACAAATGTTGTCTAGATGGTTAACTAATTTAAATATATGAAGCCTAATAATAAAAAAAGAAAACCTGAATGAATATCTGTGCACATGGCATGTGGGGAAGTTAAAAGCCTTCACCCATTTAGACATGATTTTTATCAATATTTGTAAGCAAAACACAGATACAAACAACGGGATGTTGTTAACAGAAAAAAGCAATAATTTTACTAATATACCTAGGATTCTCATTAATGACCTTTAAAGCAGCAACCTAGCCGACGATAAAAAAGTCAATTCAAAGCAAGAGAAATGCAAATTATAGCAGAATGAAGATTCTCAAAACACTATCCAAAAAATGCAATTAAAGTAAGACATCAATTTTTGCCTGTTTTACAAATTTTCAGAGTCTGATAATACTCAATGTTGATATTGTGATAAGGGAGGAAAATAAACTTTTACAAACTTTTAGTGGAAATGTGAATTGGCAAAACTTTTTAAAAAAGTGATAGCTACTAAAATTTTCAAAAAGTTCTTCACTTAATGGAATTTATCCTGCAGAACATGCTCCCAAGTGTGCCAATTAAAATCCGTGTCAAAGATTTTCACAGTAGGATTGTTTGTAATACAGAAAACGTGGAAACAATTCTGTAACCATTGACTGGGATTTGGTTACATAATGTATGGTACATCCAAAGGTGGAATGGTATAGAAGGGTGCTTCAAAAAGTTAATGGAAAAATAGAATTAAAAGATAATATGAATATTTCCATGAACTTTTCTAAGTACCCTTATATATGTGTGTTTGTGTCTTTGTGTATACAGTAACATAATATTTTTGTAAATAATTTGGAATATAGACTGAATTATATTATTATGGATATTCATGTTCTAGTAACGTATTTTTATAATGTATGCATGTTCATAAGGAAAATGCTAATATAATAGGAAAAATAAGAAATTTCCCGAGTGTTTTTGATTAGTAATTTATACAGTGTGATAAATTGCTAATGATATACATGTATTATGAATAATTTACTAATCTATATTAGTTGTCATTCACTGTAGAAGAAATATATTATTTTTCACAAAGCTTTCCACATTGTTCTCTTCATTTTCTTTGTCTTTGAATGTTCTTTTTCAGCTGCTTCCTTTGAAAACCCTTTCTTATTCTTCTTCCCTAATGTTGATGGTTATGATGTTTATTGTAGGCACAGAAATGAAAAATTTTGCCTGACAGATTTCACAATCTGATAAAGTTTATAAGCAGAAAATACAGGAATGTTCATACTTCTTATATATTTCACCAGCACTGTACTAAAATTCACCTTTACAGTAATCATCTTTCAGAATGAGATAGACATGCTGTTCTTTAAAAAGGAGACCGTCTAAAATTGGACTACAAAAAATATTGTTAAATTGCATAACAAAAATGCAGTAAAGACAAATGACAAATTTTGAAAAGAAACTCTTAACATAAAATAAAATTTTAATGCCTTTATATAAAGAACAGAAAAAGAAAAAATAGAGAAATTGGACAAATGACAAACAGTTCCCAGAAATGGATATACAAATAACTTTCAGACATGTAATAAAAGCTACCCAAACTCCTCATTATAAGATATATAGAAAATAAAACTAAAATTTTTTTACCTATCAGAGTGGCAATGACATAAATTTTGGTAACACACTATTGGGAATGTAACTTTTTGTCTGGTGTGTGATGCCAGTTCTTGGGAGTTCAGTTTGACAGTATCTGTCAGTAATGCACAAAACTTTAAGCTGCAGATCCGCTTTCAGGAATTTAATGCACAGGTACACAAAGAAGAATGTATGTTTTTTGTTTCAGCATTGTTTGTAATAATATATAATTGGAAACAATTTAAATTTTCATCATTAAGCAGCGAGTTCAATACATTATGGTGCAGCTATTAAAAAGAATAAGATTATATGAACAAATGTAATCATCGTCAGGACATTTTAATAAATAAAAAAATGGAGAAAAGTACATAGAAGGCTGCTGTTTGTGTGGAAATGTATATATATTAGTTTGTATGTGCTTAGGAAATCTCTTGGAAAATAAAAAGTCTAATATCTGTGGTTGCCTTTTGAGATGGGAAATGTAGATTGGAGTAGGAGAGATCTTTCCTACCATAAATTTATGTACTGCTGAACAGTGTCAATTATTATTTATTTATTTGCACATAACTCCTATTTTAAAATGTCTGTTTTTATAAATTTAAAGCTTTTTTATCAAAATGATTTAATTGTAAGCCACATGACATCCTGTTTTACTACAATATTTAATACTAAAATACTGGCCAGAAAACAACACAATGAGGTAATCTGGTAATCCTTCAGATATAGTTGGCATGGTAATGTTTCCTCAAATGTATTATATAAACATTATAATAATATTGTCCTTCAGATATGTTTTGTACTCCAAGTAACAAAAACATTCTCTCTTGAAAGCTAAAATGAAGAGTCTTGATATTCTCTTTAAACAATTTGAGCTAATTTTATATGTTTAATAAGTCATCTATGGACTGTGGCTGTCAGTTTGCTTCTTTTATTTTAAAATCATCTTTTATTTTAAAATAACACCAAATAACCAACGTCCAAGATCCTTAACATTTGCTAAAAAGAAGGAAATATTCTACCATACACCTTTTCTTTGGAAGGTGTCATAGTGTGAATAAAATAAGATATATGTTCATATAGGTTATAAAAACAACACTATACAATTGATTACATTTTGCCAGCATTTTCATTTGTTCATAGTGAAAATCACTATTTGTGTTAAGCTTCTTAAAAAATTGATTTTATGGAAAGATATAATTAAAGAGTGTATGTACATATATCGTTCTAATCAAGGACTCTGTATCTGTGGGACATTTTCACTGCATATTGTTCTCAACAGATACAGGTTTATAGTGTTAATGCAAGCCACTGTAATTGCTTTTTGAGTAGAAGCGTGTCTCTTAATTTCAGCCCATGTGACAGCAACTTGTTAGGTTGCCAGGGTGTGAATGGGAATGACTGAATCCTTCACAGTCCTTGGACTTTAATCCATTCATGTTGAGCCCTCTCAACTATTCAGTTTTCTGGTTACCAAGAAATCTATAAAACTAATCAACACAGTACACCACAGGTGCCAAGAGTTTGGCTTGAAATCTATAAAGGGAAATGTACTTTTGATGAACTTGAAGTACTTTTTAGTTATGGATTTACTACAAAGAGTACATTGTCAGTTTTCTTTTTTTTTTCCAATTCAGATTAGAAAATCTATTATGCATTTATTGTAGAACATTTGAAGAGGAAATATTGTTTATATTTTAGCATATTTCCTCCAGGTTTTTCATATTTTAGAAAACAATTATTATAATTATCCAGATTCTGTGTTTAACATTTAAATGTAAATATTTTGTGATTTTTACAAAACTGTGGCCAGGGCCGAGCCCTTGGCGCACTCGGGAGAGTGTGGCACTGGGAGCGCAGTAGCGCTCCCGCCGTGGGTTCGGATCCTATATAGGGATGACTGGTGCGCTCACTGGCTGAGCGCGGTGCGGCCGGTCTCAAAAAGGACCAAAACTGTGGCCAAATCATTTTAAAGTAATATGATGTTATCATAATGTTTTATTATAATATGTTTACTTAATCATTGTGCTAGATATTTATGTAGTTTACATTTACTACTGTTTCTGCTGTACATTCTTCCTCACAATGAGAATTGCTTAAAATAAAAATCGTATACAACATATTCTGGATTTCTCTTGGAATTTTGTGTAGAATAAATTTACTTGTGTTTACAAATGAAATTTGAGAAAAAAAACTTAGATAAGTATTGTATTGGTAAGTTGAAGATTTAATTGAGTTTATTATGATTCCCATAGCAGATGGATTTTTATTTAAATGGGGGAAGAATGTTATAGATCTGCAGTTAAGGTTGTGTGTATGTGAGGAGAGGGGTGGACATATCAAAACCATTTGGTAAATGCTTATAAACATTTTATACTTAGGATGAAAAGTCCCCTAGATTATTCTTTCTCAAACTATGATTTTATAGCGGCACCAGCATTTCCTGGGACCTTGTTAAAAGTACACATACTTAGGCTTGATCCCAGACCTACTGAATCAGACACTCTGGGGCTGAGGTTCGGCAGTCTGTTTTATGCATGCCTCCAGGTGATTCTTAAGTACACCAACGTTTGAAAAACACTGCCCTAGACATTCCTATATGCTTTAAGGTGTACTTGGAATAGTCCCAAATTCCTCTTCTATACTACCTCACTCTTTGAGAATCATTGTATTTGATTGCTGAGGTACAGAATTTTTGTGCAGAAAAGAACCTTGGATATCAGTTTGTTCAAACTTTTTTTTTTTTTTTCAGGATAATTAGTATATATATATCCCTACACGATGTAT
Source organism: Galeopterus variegatus (assembly GCF_000696425.1). Classification (NCBI taxonomy): domain Eukaryota; kingdom Metazoa; phylum Chordata; class Mammalia; order Dermoptera; family Cynocephalidae; genus Galeopterus; species Galeopterus variegatus. The sequence goes on from NW_007727004.1 coordinate 187,252, forward strand.
TCACTTTTTGTGGCCCTTTACCAATTTCTCACTAACCCCTCATCTCCCTCTCCCTTTCTCTCCTCTTGTAGCCTCAGTTCTGTTCTCTCCTTTTAAAAGTTAAAGGTTTTCAAACTTTTATTCTTGTATACTTATTTGTCTGTATGTGTTCTGTGTGTGATTGAAGCTCTGTTTATGAAATATTTGCAGTTTTTCTTTAGTTTCAAACTGAAAGTGTTATAATTTTTACAGTGTCACACAAACAAGCTGAACTATATTATTTGATAATATATTTAGCAAATTTGACTTTCATAAATATTCTTGACAATATTGGAGTGTTAAGAAGGCAAGGAGATGTCTACATTCCTTTTGGAAATATTAGCATCCAATGGTTAGCTAATATTTGGGAAATTCATTGAAGGAACACTGCATATCCTATGAATCATTCTTTAAAAAAATTCTATTAAATCAATTACCCCCATATAGTATTTTAACAAAAGTTTTTAAAATAACACTTGATTTAATGTCATAATCTGAGAATATATACTTAAAAAATATCTTTAGAAACTTAACCAAATTTAAATATCCACATAAAATACCCCTTTTGGCTACAGAAAGTGTTAATTTTTATTTCAATTTTATTGTCTCAATTGTTTTTCCATTGTTTATTTCATTTTTAATTTTTAAAATTTTTAAAGTTTTTAATGTTTTATTTTATTTTTTAAATTTTTTATTTTAAAAAATGGTTTTAGTTTTTTAACCTTTTAATTTAATTTAATTTTAAAAGATTTTTTTCCTAATTACAGCACTTTTAGGTTTACAGAGAATTTAAGCAGAATACAGATAGTTCTCATACTCCCATGACCTTGCCTTCCCCTCCCCCCCACCACAGTTTCTTCTATTATTGGCATGTTACATTAGTGTGGTACATTTGTTACAATTATGAACCAGTATTGATATATTATTATTAACTTCATTTTGCATTAGAGTTCCCTCTTTGTTTTATACAGTTCTATGAGTTTTGCCAAATGCATAATGTATCATACAGAATAGTTTCACTGCCCTGAAAATCCTACGTCCTCCATGTATTTATCCCTGCCTTCCTCCCTTCTCCCCTGAAACCCTGGAAACTACTAATTTTTTTTCCTCATTACCTCAAGCATTTATCATTTCTTTGTGTTGGGGACATTCAAAATCCTCTCTTCTAGCTAATTGAAAGTATACAATAAGTTGTTAATTATAACCACACTACAGTGCTGTAGAACACTAGATCTTGTTCCCCGTTTCGCTGTAATTTTGTATTTTTTAACAGATCTCTTTCTATCCCTTCTCCCACCTACCATTTCCAGCCTCTGGAAACCACCATTCTATTCTCTACTTCTATGAGATCAAGTTTTTTAGCTTCCAAGTATAAGTGATAACATGTAGAATTTCTCTTTCTATTCCTGGTTTACTTAGCATAATGTTCTCCAAGCCCATCTGTTTTGTTGCAGATTACAGAGTTTCATTCTTTTTTATGGCTGAATAGTATTTCATTGTGTATATATATATATACACCACAGTTTGTTTATACATTCATCTGTTGATGGACAGTTAGGCTGATTCCAGATCTTGGCCATTGTGAATAGTGCTGCAATAAACATGGAAGTGTAAATATCTCTTTGATATTCTGATTTTCTTTCCTTTAGATATATACCCAGTCGTGGGATTGCTGGTTTCTATGGTAGTTCTGTTGTAGTTTTGGGGGGAAACTCCATACTGTTTTACATAATGGCTGTACTAACCTACAGTCCCTCCGACAGTGCAGGAGGGTTCCCCTTTCTCCACATCCTCGCCAGCATTTGTTAGTTTCTGTCTTTTTGATAATAGCCATTCCATCTGGAGTAAGATGATATCTCATTGTGGCTTTAATTTGAATTTCCCTGATGATTAGTAATGTTGAGTATTTTTCTTATGCCTATTTGCCATTTGTATATCTTTTGAGAAACATCTATTTAGTTCATTTGCCCATATTTTGATTGGATTATTTGGTTTTGGTTTTGGTTGTTTTTGTTTTTTTGTTTTTGGTTTTGTTTATTTATTTATTTTTTGCTTTTGAGTTGTTTGAGTTTCTTGAGAGGTTCAGAGTGTACCACCCATCAATATGAGCAGGCAGTGTTTATAGACAGAAACAGCTTGATAGTTATAGCTTGACATTTGCCTTATTTAGATATGCTATGAGGAGGCATTTGCCTTATATGGCCATGGTAGGATCATTTGGCAGCCTGTGATTGGCTGAGACTCAGCTTCTTTTTACAGGAATATACTCTTAAGTAAATTTTCAGTTTGTTTACATACAAAGTTAGGTTGTAGTTCATACATAGCAATTTTAGACTGAATTTAATTTGATTTAACAATTCCCCCCTTTTGGTCAGGCTCTCGATTTTGAGACATTGACCACAACCTTGGGCATTAATGCCCCTCTCTGTTATCATCATAATGAACCTGTTTAGTTTCAGTATGGAATTCACAATTCACAATATCAAGTCAGTTGAATGATTCTTTATGTTCTTAGTGTTTTCATGTTTTTGTTATTCTAAATGCATTGAGACCATTTGACATATGATAAATGGCCGTATATAATATTTAAGACTCTTGAGAGGATACAGCACATCAGGGAGATTATTGTGATGGTTACTAGGAAATTAATACTAAGTGATTTCTTAACAGGATCCCCCACGAATCAAACCAATTAAAATCAAATATATAAAAAATGAGACAGAAGAGGAATACGTGTGTTTTTTAAAAGTAGCCTGTTTGTTTATTTCTTACAACAGAGTATTTATTCAAGTGCAGCAGGAGGGGTCTTACACATTTCCCCCTGTTCAGCCAACAGATAGCAACAGGTAGTCTAAAGCTATCATGTTATCTGAAACAACTGTAGCAAGAGAATTTAAAAGTATTTGCTGGATAAATATAGTATTTGCAGTAGAGTCAGCTACAGTAGCTAATGTTTGAGACAGATATCTAATAACTTCATTTACACTATGCCAAGCCAGGGAAGGAGCATTCTACCAAAAGATACCCATTTAGAGAGATTTATGCCTGCTTATTTGCTGGATAAATATAGTATTTGCAGTAGAGTCAGCTACAGTAGCTAATGTTTGAGACAGTTATCTAATAACTTCATTTACACTATGCCAAGCCAGGGAAGGAGCATTCTACCAAAAGATACCCATTTAGAGAGATTTATGCCCTCTGGAAAATTTCCATAGTGCAAATTAAGAGGTGTAGACCAATGTTCAATTTCCAATTGGTTATGGAGTGAAAGTGGTAGTTAGAATCCCCTATCCACTGGCCACTTATTTTCCACTTACTGGGACAGGGTTTTGCCCACACATATGTTTAGTTAAATTCTGTACAGACAGAATTATATCTTAGAGAGATGAAGTAAACAGCTTGCTGTAGGATGCCTTATGCGTTGGGGTCAGTAGAAGGAAAGCATTAGTAATATTTGTCTAAGGCTCCATTTTTGAATCATGGCATAATTGGAGGATACTGACAATCTAAGGGATTAGTATTATAAATTTGTCCACGAACTGTCTAGGTATCTTTCTTTTGGTTTTCTTGTTCAATTTCTGGCATAATTTAACTGCAAAATCCTCACTATAGGTTTTGCCTCCTCTTTGGTTTAAATAAGAAGTTGGAATAAATGAATGTAGAAACCCAAACCCTATAGAAAGTACCTGATGTGCAATTTGAACAAATAGTCCCACTTGGAATATCAGTGAAATTTGTTACAGGGTGAACCAGAGAATCTCTTAAGATTATGTAAGAATCTAGGTTTAACATGACATATCCAACAATCAGTTGAGTTCCCTGTGAGAGATATTGATTATGAAATCTTAATTATCATTTCATCTTGCCGTGTTTAAACAGTAAAGAATCACAGGGAAAAGGGCAAAGGGAACAAAGGCTGATTGGCAACAGAGGAGAGAAGTCTTCATCTGTGATCTTGGGAAAGCTGTCTGCATCTAGGATGACACCTGCTTATGAGGAGAAATCTTGGTCAGTTTTACATTAAAGTTTCCAATGTACGTACAGTCCCTAGAGTCTGGAGGGGCCCTTCTATATTGTAAATGATTTGGTTGTCATCAGTTTTGGGGTCACAAAGTTCTTCTTTTACCTGGTGAAAATATACTTTGGTGTAATGCATTAAAGCCTTACAATACTGAATTATATTAGAGTTTATAAGAGCAGGGGATACATGAGGTTCTATTGTTAGGGGCACAGGCCTTCCAGTAACTATTTCATAAGGGGTCAATCTGTGTTTTTCACTGGGGGCAAATCTGATTGTCATTGATCAGTAATACCTTTAACCAAGACAACCCAATGATTCAGTTAGAATTGCCTTATGCTGTTTTGTGTGTAATGCTTTATTTAACTATTTTACAACTTGTCCAGTGAAACAAGTACCTCTTATCACTGGAGGTTTCTTCAGGAATGCACCGCAAAGGAAACATTTTCTGGTAACCTTTTAGCTACTATATTACAGCATTGATCTTCCTACATGGGAAAGCTTCTATACAAGCAGAAAACATGCATTGGAGGTGGTAATTGAAGGAAATCCATCTGTAAGAGTTCAATTAATCCAGCAGGTGTGACAAATGTATCACCTGAAGTTTTTATTGTCTTACCAGAATTATGGGTTTGACAAACCAAACATTTAGCAATTTTCGAACAGTTATCCACCAACTATTTTTTTTATTATTTTTTTATTTTATCCACTTTGTGATAAGTCTAGAGAGCAGAGCTTTTAATAATGGAAACTTTAAGAACTTGGGAAAGACTAAGTAGCTGTTCAGGCTCTCCATGAGTCCATAGAGATTTACATACCCCTAACTACGATCTTTGTTTCTCCAATTTAGGTGCATAGCACTATTTATTAAATAGATTATTCTAAATAATTTGACTTGGATCAATCTTATGAAGTTCAGTTAAATTGCATATCTTAACAATTTACGTTCGGGATGAGCTAGAATGAAAATCTGCCAAGCATTTCCTTGGTGTTTAATTAATTCTTGTTCTACTTGATGTTGGGTTAGCAGTTTCATGACCCAACCAGGTTCTTTATTAGAGTTCTGAGAATTCTTATGCAGTCCAAGGGTATGATCAATTTTCTAAAATTTCTAGAACACATTAATAATGCATCCAAAGAAATATAACTCAGAAAAGGTTTAGCATTACTTACTACTTGATAGTGCTTTCCATATAATTTGATATCAAATAAACCTCTTTTTATAAGGAGAGATATTCTTTTGAGGTATCTCCAAAGGCTCATCTAGAAAATCACGAAGTTAATTTGAGGTCATGAAAAAGACTTAAGAATTTGATTTTGGGAAATTTTCCAAAAATATCCAAGGTTTCAAACAATTGATAAAAATTGGATCATAGTTCACTGTAAAATAATACTCATTCATTTAACTAGAGTGATAATTAAAAGACCTCAAAGACACATATAGAAAGTTATACAGTTGTAGAAAAATCTTTGCTTTTTTAATAGAGAGGACTCATTTTTATTGTATACATAATAAGGACAAAACAAAGCATAGGAAATTATCTTTGTAAGACATAGAATCTTTGATTTCTAGCCAATTACCTAAAGGGTAAACAAAAATCTTTCACAATTTCCTGTTAAAAGCAGATGAACACTCTGAGAAAACTTTGTTATTTTAACAGAGAAAATCAAATTTTAGTTTTATATGAGTTTACTTTTGGTATTAATGCTCAATTTTTAGAAAAACTTGTAATTTCCTTCTAATTCTAGTCAGCTTATACATTATCTTATAACACATGAACATCCTTTCACAAGACAAGGTTCAGCTTCCACAAACTTTCTAGAACTTTCTTATCCATTCAGTTTTTTTGTCCTATACTGTTCATTTTGAAATAGCTAGTCATTCTACTTCAGGACAAAAATTACTGTTTTCTTTAATGAAACAAAACATCCTCAATCCTTATAGCTTTTTCTTACCAAAGCACATTACATTCTTCATATACTTGCATATAGAATTTTCCCCTTATTATTTCTGGTAACTTTGGTTACACACAGTAATTAGAATTTTTAACCCCTGGTGACTTTAATTTCCAGTGAACACTAGGGAGCAAGCAATTGTGAACTGTCAACGAGCAATCTGTAGACTGACAACAATATGAATCATAATTTCTAGAAGCATGAGCTTTCTCATAGTACGATTTGTTGATGTGGCACAGAACATGTTCACTAACACTTCCAAATATCTTTAGTCCCTCTGTTATAAGAACCTATAGAGGAGGCAATATTTTCTCTCTATCCTCTTAGGGTTTTTTGCTGGGCCTGAGAATTAAACTGCTGTTTGTAAACATTTCCTTCAGCCTCAACATTTTATTCTTGAAGATAAGAATGGTAGTCTTCTGGTATGGGGAGACAACTCTTATGTGGGAATTTTATGTTACATCTATTAACTCACTTATTTTTAACAATTATGCTTGGATTGCTCATGAAGATGAGACAGTAAACAGCTAACAAGTTATTTTTTCTTGACAAATTTTGAACATTTCCTTCAGCCTCAACATTTTATTCTTGAAGATAAGAATGGTAGTCTTCTGGTATGGAGAGACAACTCTTATGTGGGTATTTTATGTTACATCTATTAACTCACTTATTTTTAACAATTATGCTTGGATTGCTCATGAAGATGAGACAGTAAACAGCTAGCAATTAAGTTATTTTTTCTTGACAAATTTTTTAAAATAAAGATAACATGAGCTTATTTTACCAGTAAACTTAGGAAAAGTCATATGTCTGTATATTTATGCTGGCAACTTGGATATATGCCTGTTTTAATCAAATTAACAATATTCTTATTTATCAAAGATTGTCCAAGTCACATGAACTTGAAAAGCATTTGGTTCTTATTTTTCTGAGAGAATATTTAATTTATATAAGCACTTATTTTTTTATAAACTAATTAAATACGGCTCTTTTAAAATTTAATTTTGGCAATGTCATAAGAAAATAGAAAAATATCACACATATATATCACGCATATAGACATACATAAACGAATAGACAGCAAAAGATTTTATAGCTTTTATTCTAAAGTTTTAGTCATGTGCCAGGTACAATAAAAAAGCATTTTGTATGCCTGGCATCATGGATACTCTAATCTCGCCTTATAGTCAGAGACTGGTTCATTCTTTTTTGTTTGGTTTGTCATTCAATCTTGAAAACAATCAGTTTTTGTTTGTTTGTTTTCCAATAAAGAGTTTGGGAGCACAGCAAAGATCATGACAACAAGAAAAAGGTGGACAGAGTTGTCAGAGCATATAGTCAGCAGGGGTATGAGAAGAGGAATTTTAGTTGACTCGGGTTCCCATGAGAAAAGCAGGATGAAGTAGAAAAAACAGAGAGGACTAATTCTTATAAAGGTGTTTATGAAAATAGCCCAAGTGTCAGACAAGCTTGGACATGGAAACCTTTTGAACTTGACTTGAAATCGCCAAGAAAGAATTTTTTTTTTTCCTCTCTGAGAGAGCAGTTGATTATTGTCCCAGAAGTGAAGCCTTTGGGGGCTTTCTCTCGTAGGAAAACAGTCCAGGCCAAAGGGAGTGGGCCCATCAGATAACTGTTATAAAAGTGGACAATTTATTTTCCAATAGCCTGACTGTTTACATTAAAGAAAGACATCTTAGGGCCGGCCCATGGCTCACTCGGGAGAGTGTGGTGCTGATAACACCAAGGCCCTGGGTTTGGATCCCATATAGGGATGGCCAGTTTGCTCACTGACTGAGCGTGGTGCTGACAACACCAAGTCAAGGGTTAAGATCCCCTTACCGGTCATCTTTTAAATAAAAAAAAAAAGAAAGACATCTTAGAGCACAAGGTTCTATGGTTTGGGACCCCTTGGTTTTGGTTTAAAATATGTACAGGGAAGACCTTTTGGTCCCTGTAACTGTCACGGTTGTCAAGACATGTGACTGTCTTTTGTAAGGAGTTTCTTTGCTGTGGCCACTGTGACTGTAAGTTACTTTT
>NW_007727004.1:195299-196186 GCF_000696425.1 Galeopterus variegatus
ACACTAAGGCCATGGGTTTGGATCCAATATAGGGATGGCTAGTTTGCTCACTGACTGAGCGTGGTGCTGACAACACCAAGTCAAGGGTTAAGATCCCCTTACCGGTCATCTTTTAAATAAAAAAAAAAGAAAGACATCTTAGAGCACAAGGTTCTATGGTTTGGGACCCCTTGGTTTTGGTTTAAAATATATACAGGGAAGATCTTTTGGTCCCTGTAATTGTCACAGTTGTCAAGACATGTGACTGTCTTTTGTAAGGAGTTTCTTTGCTGTGGCCACTGTGACTCTAAGTTACTTTTGGCAAGTTTCACCCATTTCTCTAGAAAAGCACATGTTCCGGGTCAATAGCTATTAGACATGAATTTGGCTGGGGTTCCAGATGGAGGAATTCTAGCCTCCTTGAGTCCAGATGGACCTGTGATTTCCTTGCTGTCTTTTATTAAATTAACCTACCTACCAAACCAAGTCCAGGATCTGTCTGACCCAGTCAGATACCTGAGGCCTTTCTACAGGACCCAGTCCTGTGTCTGTCATGACTTCTTAACCTAGTACAAATAAAAAGTGCCTCAAAGAAGCTCAGTGAGCTCAAAAGACAAGTTTATGGAGCTTGAATCCAAGAGAGACTCACCCAAGACCCTAGTTCTGATGAGAGAGCCATGGACACAATAGGACCAGTTGGTACCTTTGCTAGGTCACTTGGTGCTCTTGGGAGATCACTGGAAGTCTGTATCCCACTTCTGACACCAAACTGTTTAAAAAAAAACTTCAGGCAAATTAAATTTAGTGGAGTTTATTTGAGCAAAGAACAGTTCATGAATTGGGCAGCACTCAGAATCAGGGGAAGTTTAGAGGACTCCACCCTACCAATGTGTCCAGGCAGTATTTAT
>NW_007727004.1:196524-198506 GCF_000696425.1 Galeopterus variegatus
TGCCTTATATGGACATGGTCTGATCATTTGGCAGCCTGTAATTGCCTGATGCTTGGCTGCTGTGATTGGCTGAGACTCAGCTTCTTATTATTAGAATATACTTTTATGTTAGGTTGCCATTTATTTGCATACTAAGATAGTTGCAGTTCACTCCATATGAAAGCAGCTTTAGGCCAAATTTAATTTTATTTATCACACCATAGATTATTTAGAATTGTAATGTTTCATTTTTATTTGGTTGGAGATTTTCCTGTTACCTTTCAGTTAGTGATTCCCAGCTCATTACATTATGGTCAGAGAACAAATTTTGTATGATTTTAATTCTTTGTAATTTTTGAGATTTGTTTTGTGACCCAGAATATGGTCTGTCTGAGTGAAGGTTCTGTGTGTTGAAAAGAATGGATGTTCTGATGTTGTTGGGTGGGGTTTTCTACAAACGTCAGTGCTGGTTGATGATGCTGTTTAGTTCTTCAGTATCATCGTTGAATATCTCTCCACTGGTTCTATGGATTACTGAGGGAGAATATCAAAGTCTCCAGCTACAATTGTGGACTTGTCTATTTCTTCTTTCAATTTTGTTAGGTTTTGCTTCACACATTTTAAAACTCCATTGTTAGGTGTAATTACATTTAGGATTGCCATGTCCTGTTGGCAAACTGACTCTTTTAAGTGGTAGCCATCTTTACCTCTGGTAATTTTCTTTGCTGTGAAGTCTATGTGTGGATATTAATACAACCACTCTAGCTTTCTTTTTCTTTTAATGACTTTATTGAGATATAATTTACATACCACAATATTCACTCATGCAAAGTGTACAATTCATTGATTTTTAGTATATTCAGAATGTTGTGCAGCCATCACCACAATCCCACAATTTAATATTAGAACGTTTTTATAATTCCAAAAAGAAACTCATGCCTAATAATCACTCCCCATTCTTGTCCCCCTCTCCCTCAGAGCCTTGCAACCACAAAGCTACTATAGACTTGTCTATTCTGGATAGTTTATATAAATGGAACCATACAATATACGGTCTTTTGTGGCAGACTTCTTTCACTTAATGTAATGTTTTCAAGGCTCATCCAAGATGTAGCATGTATCAGTACTAAATTACATGGCTGAATTATATACTCCATTGCAGGGATATATCACATTTTAAAATTTATCCATCAGTTGATAGACATTTGGGTTGCTTGCATTTTTTTGACTGTTATGATTAATGCTGCTATGAACACATTTTTTTGTGAGGGCATTTCTTTTCATTTCTCTTGGGTATGTACCTAGGTATGGAATTGTTGGATCATATGGTTAACCATATTAACCATAATTAAACTCTGTGTTTAACCTTTTGAAGCACTTCCAGATTGTTTTTCAAAGCAGCTGTACCATTTTACATTCCCACCAGCAGTGTATGTGAGTTTCAACATCTCCATATATTTGATAACAATTGTTAGTGTCTGTCTTTTTTATTATAGTCATCCTAGTTGGTGTGAAGTGTATCTAATTGTAGTTTTGATTTCCATTACTTTAATAACCAGTGATATTGATAATTTTTATGTGCTTATTAGCCATTTATATATATGTTTGGAAAAATATTCAAATCCTTTGGCTATTTTTCAAATGGGTTGTCTTCATTATTGAGTGTCAATGTTCTTTATATATTCTGGATAAAAATCCATCAGCTAGATATATAGTTTCAAAATATTTTATCATTCTGTGTGTTGTCACTTTCTTGGTGGTGTCCTTTAAATTACAAACCTTTTTCATTTTGATGAAGCGCAATTTATTTACTTCTTTTTTTGTCCCTTATGCTTTTTCATCATATCCATGAACCATTGCCTAACCCGAGGTCCTAAAGATTTACTACTATATTTTCTTCTAGGATTTCTTAGTTTTATCTTTTATACTTAGGTTTAAGATCCATTTTGAGTTTATTATTTGTATGGGGTATTGTAGGTGTCCAAATTTATTCTTTTATATGT
>NW_007727004.1:199534-209466 GCF_000696425.1 Galeopterus variegatus
TTTTTAGCTCCCACAGATAAGTGAGAATATGTGGTATTTCTCTTTCTGTGCCTGACTTGTTGCACTTAATTTAATTTTCTCTAAGTCCATTTGATTACTGTAGCTTTGTAGTAAGTTTTGAAACCAGGAAGTGTGAGTTTTTCATCTTTTCTTTTTTTGCTTTAAAGATTGTCCTTCCTATTATGGGTCCCTTTCACTTCCATATGCATTTTGTGTTCAACTTGTCAGTTTCTGGATAAAGGCAATTTGTATTTTGATAGGGATTACACTGAATCTGTAGATCAATTTGGGAAGTATTACTATCTTAACAATATTAAGATGAACTTGAGATATCTTTCCTCATTTAAATTTTCTTTAATTCTTTTAACCTTATTTCATAGTTTTCAAAGTACAGATCTTGCACTTTTTTTATTAAGTTCATTACTAGGTATTTTATTCTTTTTAATACTATTGTAAATGAAAATTTTTTTGGATTATCTATTGCCAGTGTATAAAAATACAAAATGATCTTGTTTCCTGTCACATTGATAAGCTTGTTTATCCTAATAGTTTTAGTGGATTCCTTTGGATCTTCTATATACAAGGGAACTTCAAAAAGTTCCTGGAAAGATTCATATTATCATTCAATTCCATTTTTCCAGGAATTTTTTGAAGTACCCTAATATAAGATATGTCACATTTCTTCATTTTTAATTTAGATATCTCTTATTCATTTTTTTCTAACCTAATTTTCCTGACTAGAACCTCCAGAACAGTGTTGAATAGAANCAGATCTTGCACTTTTTTTATTAAGTTCATTACTAGGTATTTTATTCTTTTTAATACTATTGTAAATGAAAATTTTTTTGGATTATCTATTGCCAGTGTATAAAAATACAAAATGATCTTGTTTCCTGTCACATTGATAAGCTTGTTTATCCTAATAGTTTTAGTGGATTCCTTTGGATCTTCTATATACAAGGGAACTTCAAAAAGTTCCTGGAAAGATTCATATTATCATTCAATTCCATTTTTCCAGGAATTTTTTGAAGTACCCTAATATAAGATATGTCACATTTCTTCATTTTTAATTTAGATATCTCTTATTCATTTTTTTCTAACCTAATTTTCCTGACTAGAACCTCCAGAACAGTGTTGAATAGAAATGATAACTGTGGATACTCTTATTTTTGTTCTTAGGGGAAAACATTCAATCTCTCTCTATTGAATATAATTTTAGGTACTATGGACATTTTTACTACATTGATTTTTCCAATCCACAAAGAAGGAATTTCTTTTCACCTCTTTGGTTAGATTTATTCTTAGGTTTTTTTTTTTGTTTTTGTTTTTTTTTTTGGAGACTATTGTAAATTGGCTTGCTTTCTTGATCTCTTTTTCTTCTAGTTTGTTGTTGGAGTATAAAAATGCTACTGATTTTTGTATGTTGATTTTGTATCCTGCAACCTTTATGAATTCATTTATCAGCTCTAAGAGTTTTTTGGTAGAGTCTCTTGGGTTTTCTATATGTAGAATCATGTCATCTGTGAACAGGGACCACAAAATACCAATGACATTCTTCACAGAAATAGAAAAAGCAATCCTAACATTCATATGGAACAACAAAAGATCCCAAATAGCCAAAGCAATCCTGAGAAAAAAAGTTAAAGCTGGAGGCATTACACTTCCTGACTTCAAACTATATTACAAATCTGTTGTAACAAAAACAGCATGGTACTGGCATAAAAACAGACATGTGGACCAGTGGAACAGAATAGAGAACTCAGAAATCAACGCACATATTTACAGCCAATCTTTGACAAAGACACTAAGAACATACATTGGCGAAAAGACTGCCTCTCAATAAATGGTGCTGGGAAAACTGGATGTCCATTTGTAGAAGAACAAAACTTGATCTGTACCTTTCACCATATTCCAAAATCAATTCAAGATGGATTAGAGACCTGAATATGAGGCCTGAAACTTTAAAACTCCTAGAAGAAAATGTAGGGGAAACACTCCAGGATTTAGGACTGGGCAATGACTTCATGAATAACACCCCAAAAGCACAGGCAACAAAAGAAGAAATAAACAAATGGGATTATATCAAACTAAAAAAGCTTATGCACAGCAAAGGAAACAATCAATTGAGTGAAAAGACATCCTATGGAATGATAGAAAATACTTGCAAAATATTCATCTGACAAAGGATTAAAATCCAGAATATACAAAGAGCTCAGACAACTTTACAGCAAAAAAAATAAATAAATAAATAACAAATAACCCAATTAAAAAATGAGCAAAGGAGCTGAATAGACATTTTTCAAAGGAAGACATAGAAATGGCCAACAAGAATATGAAACTATGCTCCACATCACTAATCATCAGGGAAATGCAAATCAAAACCACTTTGAGATAACACCTCACCCTGATCAGACTGGCTATTATTAAAAAAGACAGAGAATAACAAATGCTGGCAAGGATGTAGAGAGAGAGGAACCCTCCTGCACTGTTGGTGAGACTGTAAATTAGTACAGCCATTATAGAGAGCAGTATGGAGGCTCCTTAAACAACTACAGACAGAACTTCCATATGATCCAGCAATCCCACTACTGGGGATATATCAAGAGGAATGGAAAACATCAGGTCAGAAGGATACCTGCACTTCCATGTTTATTGCAGCTCTATTTACAATAGCCAGGTGATGGAGGATGACTGGATAAGGAAATTGTGGTATATATATATACAATGGAATACTACTCAGCCATAAAAAAGAACAAAATTCTACCATTTGCAACAGCATGGATGAGCCTGAAGAAAATTATCCTAAGTGAAACAACCCAGGTATAGAAAGAGAAATACTTCATGTTCTCACTCATAACTGGGAGCTGAATTCATAAATAAACAAAAGAAGAATAAAGAGAGACAGAAAGAAACAACAATCACAGTAATACGCTGAACTTTTAAAAAAGTAGAGGTGGAAAAGAGGAGCAGAGGGGAGGAGGAGAGGGAGCGGGGCTACTGAGGAATTGGTCAGCGGACACAAAGAATAATTATGTATTGTGATGATGAATAAGGTAACTATACTGATCTAACCACTACACATTCTACACAATTATTGAAAATCAACATTGTACCCCACATGTATATATAATAAAAAAATTTTTTTAAAGGTAAGATTGCAAAAAATATATATATATGTATATATATATATATCATTTTAGCTGTGGATTAAGGATGTTTCAATTCTATTTTTAGATTGTTGAATGTTGTTTTTATCAAGAAAGAGTACTGGATTCTGTTGACTATTTTTTCTGCAGTCTATTTGAGATGATGTGGTTTTTGTTCTTCATTTTATTACTAGGGTACATTCATTGATTTTCTTTAATATAATAAAACATCTTATTACTGAGATTAATCACACTTGCTGATGGTGTATTATGCATTTTACATGTTGCTGGATTCAGTTTGATTAATCACACTTGCTGATGGTGTATTATGCATTTTAGATGTTGCTGGATTCAGTTTCCTAGTATTTTGTTAAGGATTTTTGTGTCTATTCTTAAGGGATATTAGTGTAGTTTATCTCAGGATGTCCTTATTTGATTTCATTATCAGGGTCATATTGAAAATGTTGAAGTGAGTTGGGATATGTTCACCCTTTTATTTTTTAGAATGGCTTGTGAAGGTATTTATTCTTTATTATCATTTGGTGGAATTCACCAGTGAATTCTGTGCCTTGGTTCTCTTTGTAGGACTTTTTTTGATTACTAATTCAGTCTCTTCTCACAGTTCAATTCAGGTTTTCTATTTCTTCTTGAGTCAGCTTTGGTAACATGTGTCTTTCTGGGGATTTGTCCACTTCATCTAGTTTATCAGATTATTTGGCATAATATTTGTTCATATCATTCCCTTATAATCCTTCCTTTCTTTTCAGTGGAAGATTGGTAGCAATTATGTCTTCTTTAATTAATAATTTTAATAATTTGAGTCTTCTTTCTTTTTTTCTTAGTCTAGCTTGAAAGTTTCTGTTTTGTTAATCTTTCATAGCAACAAACTTTGGTTTTGTTGATTTTGCCTATTTTTTTCTATTCTCTATTATCTTTATTTCTACACTAATCTCTATTTCTTTTCTTATGCCTGCTTTGGTTTTAATTTGCTCTTTTTTTATTATATCATCTTCTAACAGTTACATGTTAAACCCAAATAGGGATTGTGGTAGCTGCAGAGGATTTTATAGGAACCGTTTCTGCAGCCTCCATTAAGAAGCAGAAGGAATTGTCCAGACAGTGACATCCTGCTTTCTTTTCTGTCCTCTCAGGGCTGAAGGCACTAGAGATAGGCAGGACGCACTTTTTTAGAATGCATGTGCAGGTCTCCAAGCTTCGTGCCTAGAGATTCTCACCTGCCCAGAGGCTCCCTTGCGCAGAGGCCAGGGTAGATATTAATAAATACTCAACTGGAAAGAGCTGACCATCACCCTTCAGGGTTTTGTGATTGAAGTTTCAAATATCCGTTTTGTGGGTTCTAGAATTTGTAGTTTTATTGAACTCTGCTTGTGTGTCACTGTTTACAAAGGTGAAATTAAAAAGCAAGCATGTAACACAGGTGCAATGTTGAATGCAGCAAGTGATATACATGTAAGTACTTTCTTGATGTAGGATGCCATTTAAGTTATCAGGGTTGCCTTGCAAGGCAGAAAGCCCGAGCCTTACCAACCTCATTCTGTTTCCAGCTCATGTCTGCTTTTGTTCTTTATTATGTTCCACTCAACTTAGTTTCCCCTGTACGCATCCTAATACCCCAAAACGCTAAGGCTTCTGCTATTAAGAGCTCTCTGGACCTTGTAACACTAACCTGTTTTGGAGACACATCTCAGTTTTCTAATCTGGTTTCTGTCTGATACAAAGCCAAAGTCAGTCTCTTCAACATATGACACTTTTTGCTGTTGTTGAGGGATAGGGAAATCTGAAAGGATTTACTGAATATTAGGGGAGAAATAAGTTAACAGTCATGGTTATACCAACTTGGAAATTACACTGCCTTACATAACATTTTGGCTAAAATTATAAAATTTTATAAGAAAGAGACTATAGGGCAGCGAGAAAGAAACAAATTAGTGGCTCAAAGGAAGGGAAGGTAGGTAGCCTCTTTGAGCATCTGAAACCTGTGAGGCAATATGTAGGTGTATTTTCCTTTATTTAAATTCATTGATACTACTTGCTTTTTAAAACTTTATAGATTTCTAAAATTTTACTGATTGGTTTACTTTTTTAGGTTGTTATTCAATCAATTGGGTCCTATTTGAATTCTTAGTTTCTGCCTGGCATGATTGAAGACTGTTATTTTTCTTAATATTATATAAGTCTCAAACATGCCTGATCATAAGGATCACCTGGGACTGTGTCAAAAGTTAAGATTTTCAGGCCTGGACCCCAGAGATACTACTTCGGGTTTGGGGACCAGAATTCTGTATTTATTCCTTCGTGTTTTATTTTGAAAATAAATATACATTAGTGGACGATTAGATAAAGAAAATGTGGTGTATATACACTATGGAATACTACACAGGCATAAAAAAGAATGAAATTCTACCAATCACAGCAGCATGGATGAACTTGGAGAAAATATATTAATGTNTTTTTTGGTAGAGTCTCTTGGGTTTTCTATATGTAGAATCATGTCATCTGTGAACAGGGACAACAAAATACCAATGGCATTCTTCACAGAAATAGAAAAAGCAATCCTAACATTCATATGGAACAACAAAAGATCCCAAATAGCCAAAGCAATCCTGAGAAAAAAAGTTAAAGCTGGAGGCATGACACTTCCTGACTTCAAACTATATTACTAATCTGTCGTAACAAAAACAGCATGGTACTGGCATAAAAACAGACATGTGGACCAGTGGAACAGAATAGAGAACTCGGAAATCAACCCACATATTTACAGCCAATCTTTGACAAAGACGCCAAGAACATACATTGAGGAAAAGACTGCCTCTCAGTAAATGGTGCTGGGAAAACTGAATGTCCATTTGTAGAAGGACAGAACTTGATCCGTACCTTTCACCATATTCCAAAATCAATTCAAGATGGATTAGAGACCTGAATATAAGGCCTGAAACTTTAAAACTCCTAGAAGAAAATGTAGGGGAAACACTCCAGGATTTAGGACTGGGCAATGACTTCATGAATAACACCCGAAAAGCACAGGCAGCAAAAGAAAAAATAAACAAATGGGATTATATCAAACTAAAAAAGTTTATGCACAGCAAAGGAAACAATCAATTGAGTGAAAAGACATCCTATGGAATGATAGAAAATATTTGCAAAATATTCATCTGACAAAGGATTAATATCCAGAATATACAAAGAGCTCAGACAACTTTACAGCAAAAAAAAATAAAAAAAAAATAATCCAATTAAAAAATGAGCAAAGGAGCTGAATAGACATTTTTCAAAGGAAGACATAGAAATGGCCAACAGGTATATGAAACTATGCTCCAACTAATCATCAGGGAAATGCAAGTCAAACCCACTTTGAGATATCACCTCACCCTGATCAGACTGGCTATTATTAAAAAAGACAGAGAATAACAAATGCTGGCAAAGATGTAGAGAGAGAGGAACCCTCCTGCACTGTTGGTGAGACTGTAAATTAGTACAGCCATTATAGAGAGCAGTATGGAGGCTCCTTAAACAACTACAGACAGAACTTCCATATGATCCAGCAATCCCACTACTGGGGATATATCCAGAGGAATGGAAAACATCAGGTCGGAAGGATACCTGCACTTCCATGTTTATTGCAGCTCTATTTACAATAGCCAGGTGATGGGGGATGGCTGGATAAGGAAATTGTGGTATATATGTACAATGGAATACTACTCAGCCATAAAAAAGAATGAAATTCTACCATTTGCAACAGCATGGATGAGCCTGAAGAAAATTATCCTAAGTGAAACAACCCAGGTATAGAAAGAGAAATACTTCATGTTCTCACTCATAACTGGGAGCTGAATTCATAAATAAACAAAAGAAGAATAAAGAGAGACAGAAAGAAACAAACAACAATCACAGTAATACGCTGAACTTTTAAAAAAGTAGAGGTGGAAAAGAGGAGCAGAGGGGAGGGGGAGAGGGAGCGGGGCTACTGAGGAATTGGTCAACGGACACAAAGAATGATTATGTATTGTGATGATGAATAAGCTAACTATACTGATCTAACCACTACACATTCTACACAATTATTGAACATCAACATTGTACCCCACATGTATATATAATAAAAAAAATTTTTTAAAGATAAGATTGCAAAAAATATATATATGTGTGTATATATATATATCATTTTAGCTGTGGATTAAGGATGTTTCATTCTATTTTTAGATTGTTGAATGTTAGTTGTTTTTATCAAGAAAGAGTACTGGATTCTGTTGACTATTTTTTCTGCAGTCTATTTGAGATGATGTGGTTTTTGTTCTTCATTTTATTACTAGGGTACATTCATTGATTTTCTTTAATATAATAAAACATCTTATTACTGAGATTAATCACACTTGCTGATGGTGTATTATGCATTTTAGATGTTGCTGGATTCAGTTTCCTAGTATTTTGTTAAGGATTTTTGTGTCTATTCTTAAGGGATATTAGTGTAGTTTATCTCAGGATGTCCTTATTTGATTTCATTATCAGGGTCATATTGAAAATGTTGAAGTGAGTTGGGATATGTTCACCCTTTTATTTTTTAGAATGGCTTGTGAAGGTATTTATTCTTTATTATCATTTGGTGGAATTCACCAGTGAATTCTGTGCCTTGGTTCTCTTTGTAGGACTTTTTTTGATTACTAATTCAGTCTCTTCTCACAGTTCAATTCAGGTTTTCTATTTCTTCTTGAGTCAGCTTTGGTAACATGTGTCTTTCTGGGGATTTGTCCACTTCATCTAGTTTATCAGATTATTTGGCATAATATTTGTTCATATCATTCCCTTATAATCCTTCCTTTCTTTTCAGTGGAAGATTGGTAGCAATTATGTCTTCTTTAATTAATAATTTTAATAATTTGAGTCTTCTTTCTTTTTTTCTTAGTCTAGCTTGAAAGTTTCTGTTTTGTTAATCTTTTCATAGCAACAAATTTTGGTTTTGTTGATTTTGCCTATTTTTTTCTATTGTCTATTATATTTATTTCTACACTAATCTCTATTTCTTTTCTTATGCCTGCTTTGGTTTTAATTTGCTCTTTTTTTATTATATCATCTTCTAACAGTTACATGTTAAACCCAAATAGGGATTGTGGTAGCTGCAGAGGATTTTATAGGAACCGTTTCTGCAGCCTCCATTAAGAAGCAGAAGGAAATGTCCAGACAGTGACATCCTGCTTTCTTTTCTGTCCTCTCAGGGCTGAAGGCACTAGAGATAGACAGGACACACTTTTTTTAGAATGCATGTGCAGGTCTCCAAGCTTCATGCCTAGAGATTCTCACCTGCCCAGAGGCTCCCTTGCCCAGAAGCCAGGGTAGATATTAATAAATACTCAACTGGAAAGAGCTGACCATCACCCTTCAGGGTTTTGTGATTGAAGTTTCAAATATCCGTTTTGTGGGTTCTAGAATTTGTAGTTTTATTGAACTCTGCTTGTTTGTCACTGTTTACAAAGGTGAAATTAAAAAGCAAGCATGTAACACAGGTGCAGTGTTGAATGCAGCAAGTGATATCCATGTAAATACTTTCTTGATGTAGGATGCCATTTAAGTTATCAGGGCTGCCTTGCGAGGCAGAAAGCCCCAGCCTTACCAACCTCATTCTGTCCAGCTTATGTCTGCTTTTGTTCTTTATTATGTTCCACTCAACTTAGTTTCCCCTGTACGCATCCTAATACCCCCAAATGCCAAGGCTTCTGCTATTAAGAGCTCTCTGGACCTTGTAATACTAACCTGTTTTGGAGACACATCTCAGTTTTCTAATCTGGTTTCTGTCTGATACGAAGCCAAAGTCAGTCTCTTCAACATATGACACTTTTTGCTGTTGTTGAGGGATAGGGAAATCTGAAAGGATTTACTGAATATTAGGGGAGAAATAAGTTAACAGTCATGGTTATAACAACTTAGAAATTACACTGCCTTACATAACATTTTGGCAAAAATTATAAAATTTTATAAGAAAGAGACTATAGGGCAGCAAGAAAGAAACAAATTAGTGGCTCAAAGGAAAGGGAAGGTAGGTAGCCTCTTTGAGCATCTGAAACCTGTGAGGCAATATGTAGGTGTATTTTCCCTTATTTAAATTCATTGATACTACTTGCTTTTCAAAAGTTTATAGATTTCTAAAATTTTACTGATTGGTTTACTTTTTTAGGTTGTTATTCAATCAATTGGGTCCTGTTTGAATTCTTAGTTTCTGCCTGGCATGATTGAAGACTGTTATTTTTCTTAATATTATATAAGTCTCAAACATGCCTGATCATAAGGATCACCTGGGACTGTGTCAAAAGTTAAGATTTTCAGGCCTGGACCCCAGAGATACTACTTTGGGTTTGGGGACCAGAATTCTGTATTTATTCCTTTGTGTTTTATTTTGAAAATAAATATACATCAGTGGACGATTAGATAAAGAAAATGTGGGTGTATATACACTATGGAATACTACACAGGCATAAAGAATGAAATTCTACCAATCACAGCAGCATGGATGAACTTGGAGAAAATATATTAATGTGAAATAAGCCAGGCAGAGAAAGACAAATACTGCATGTTCCCACTCATATATGGGAGCTAAAAAATAAAAACAAAAAATGAACAAATGAATAATAGTAAGTTGAACTGTTAAAAGGAGAGAGAAGAACTCTAGTTACTAGAGGAGGGAAAGAGAAAGAAAGTGGGGGAAAAGTTAGAGGCTGGTTAATGGATACAAAATTATAGCTAGATAGAAAACCATAAGTTCTATTGGTGTACAGT
>NW_007727004.1:209673-221361 GCF_000696425.1 Galeopterus variegatus
TGCTAATTACCCTAATTTGATCATCACACATTGTATATAGGTATTGAAATATAACTCTGTACCCCATAAACATGAATGAGCAATATATTTCCATAAAAAATTAATTTAAAAAATAATATTTAAATCTCTGCATTTGCCTAGATTCAGTATTTTTTAAACTTTGCCACTTTTGTACTGTACTATCCAGTTTTCCACTATAGATAGATGGATAGATAAATAGATAATTTGGCCCCCTTTCACTGAGGCACTTAATATATCTGTTCTAATTAGTTTTTGTTGTGGTACCTTGATAATTTGCAATCCCCAGACTTAACACAGAAAGGAGCAACAGATCTTTAGTTCGAAGAAGGTTACACTCAACCAATAACTGTCAAATGGTTTTTGTTTAGCGTGAAACAATGTCTTACATGTAAATATATGTATTTAAACATATATGTGCCCTTTAAAAAGTAATGACAATACATCACCCCTGTTCCCATCACTCTGATAGAATTAGAACATAGGCAGGGACTTAGAGCACCTTGTGGGCCACTGCTAAAC
This sequence comes from Galeopterus variegatus, assembly GCF_000696425.1. Taxonomy (NCBI): domain Eukaryota; kingdom Metazoa; phylum Chordata; class Mammalia; order Dermoptera; family Cynocephalidae; genus Galeopterus; species Galeopterus variegatus. The sequence goes on from NW_007727004.1 coordinate 210,214, forward strand.
ACTTGCCCCTCATAACTTCTCCCCCACATGTAACCATTTCCCTGAATTTTGTGTTATTAATTCCCTAGTATTTTTAAACGAGTATGTATCGGAGTGTGTTTAGCTTAGATTTCTTGCTATTGGACATTCTTAAATGGAATCATACTCTATGTATTCTCCAATAATTTGCTCATCTGTTCAGTGTTGCACTGTTGAGATTCATCCCTGTTGCTGTTATGGCTATAGTTCCTTTTCACTACAGTATACTATTACATCATATATGCTGATTATCCTGATTTGATCATCACACATTGTATATAGGTATTGAAATATAACTCTGTACCCCATAAACATGTATGATCGATATGTTTCAATAAAAAATTAATATAGAAAGTAATATTCAAATCTTTGTGTTCACCTATATTCAGTAGTTTTTAAACTTTTTCTGGTATTATATACCATAAATTATTTATTCAGTCTACCAGTGATAGAGATTAAGCAAGTTTTCGGTTTCTTTTAAAATGAACAGTAGTATCAAGAACATTCTTGTGTACATGCTGTGTATATATGCAAGAGTCACGTGCAGGTACTTAACCTAGGACTGGAGGGTTTCAAGTTTAGAAAACTGTGGTCATTTTCCTAAACAACAGGGTTTACCATCAGTGAGGAATAGGATCGATTGTTTGAACTCCTTTGTCTGGCCCAGAATTAGATCTGACTTTCTGGTGCACCCCAGAATTTTTTTTTTTTTATCCTCTTGAGACGCATAGAACACTGTACTACTAACGCCAGCTCCAAAGGTGAGTGAAGAAGGCCCACGACTAGTTGAACTCTCACCCATCTTGGCAAGACACTTATTTGAGCTGGAACTCTACGCACTGGCTCATGCTACGGCGATTTTCATTGAGTCAATTAAATATCCATAATGATGACTCAGTCATGACGTTCTAATGCTTCTTTGACCTCCTGTATTTTGGTGACTTTTCTTCCACTCAAACAACACAAAGGACTGTATTCTGTACTCTGATAAACAGATGGTGTATTAGAAAGTACAGGGGCTTTGGGCCGGCCCGGTGGCGCACTGCTACAGTGCACTGCTTGGGAGCGAGGTGGCGCTCCCACCGAGGGTTCGGATCCCACATACAGACCGGCTGCTCACTGGCTGAGCGAGGGGCGGGAGCAACACCAGAGGGTTGCGATCCTGTTGCTGTCCCGGTCCAGTACAGGCGCGACACTGAGGGTTGTGATCCGTTGCCGGTCACGATAAAAGACAAAAAGGAAAAAAAAAAGAAAGTACAGGGGCTTTGGATTTAGAAGTACTTGCCTTTAGCATGGTTGCCATTTATATATTAGAGAGATGCTGTTGTGATTAGAGGTAATATATGAACAGTATCAGGCCTTTATCCTAACACTTGATAAACCTTCCCTAAATTATAGCCTTTGTGGATGATGTTCTCCTTATTTGTCATTACCCAGAACTTGGAAATTCAGAAATACTGAAATTCCTTTCTCTAATAATAGCCCCCCCCCTTTTTTTGGCCTAATTGAATCCAGCAGATTCCATCCCCACCCCTTGTTTCAAATCTCATCTTAACTTCTAGTTTCCTTCTCTGAGTTATTCTTATAATGTTCACATATATTTTTTTAAATTTAATTCTTAATTTGTATATTTTTGCCTCTTCTTAAATATAACATGTCCCAATGTGCACTTTTGATTCCTACCCTCCTATGTCCCCACCGTCCTCTTCTCTGGTTCACTTAATGGTGTCACCTTCAACTCAGTTGCCCTGGCCTAAAACTGAAATCCTCCATTTTCCACAGTCCATCAACAACTCCTGTAGGTTCTGTTTCTGAACCATGTCGTGCCTCTGACCACTTCTAACCCTCTCTGGTGTTACGTCCCAGTCTAAGCCCATGGCAGCTCTCACCTGGATTGCTGTCTTCCTCCCTCACTGCTCCTGCTTCTGCTCCTGCCCTCTCGAGCTACAGTATACATCAGATCTCATCACTCCAGCTCTGCTGGTTAAACTCCTCCAGAGACTTCCCAGTCGCAACAACAACTTCCTGACACCTTGCCTCCAGATGTGATCAGACCTCTGTCTTCATCTCTTACCTCGGTTCTCTTCATACACTGTGGCCCAGTCACACCGACCACTCTCTCTTTCTCTCCCTTGAATATCCCAAGCTCATTGCCATCTCTGGGCCTTTGCACTTACTTTCCTGTCTTCCTGGAACTCTTTTCCCATGACTTTAGTGTAATGTTTTCATAGTTCAAATAGCTCAAAGGTCACCTACTTAGAGAGGCTGTCCTGGAACTTCCCATCCGTGTTTTTCTTAAACTTTTTACTTTGTTTTCTTCATAACTGTAGTATCTAAATTTAAAGTTATACATTTGTTTGCATTTTTTTTTTAATGTCACCATGCTAGAATATAAGCTCCAGCAGAGTAGGCAGCAGAGTGTCTGTCTGGTTTACTGCTATATTCTCAACGTCTTTTATTCTCAACATGTTTTATTTTTTAGGATTAATTGGAACTCTTCAAAATGTCGGGTAAGTTTTTGTGAATATATTTGAATATGCTTTATTTCTAATGTGAATTGTGTGATTTTTTTTTTCAAAAAGTGAGCTCATTTCATTTTGAAGTTTTTTATTTAGCATCTGGAAAACATAAATAGAAATGTATATATTCATTTAAAGATAAGAACATTTCTCTCTTTGTCAGAAGAGGATTAAAAAGTGACTTATGTTGGTGCATATGTACTGAAAGATCTTTAAAGTATGTGAGGAAAATTAAGTAAAGGAAGATCAAGTGTAGGAAAATACATCTGGAAAGGGAGGTGTGAGTAATAAAGAAAGAGCCTTCAGTGACATCCTGCCTTAATGGAGGAAGGCTGAAAGTTCCTGCGTTTTCTAATAACTGATGTAAGGGCAGAAATGCCACCTTTATGTGATTTGTGTTTTCTGTGACATTAAAGCCAATCAGTAGTTTAGGAAATTCAAAGTTTTGCTTATAGTGAGTCCAGAGAGAACTTTCTCTAATCTCAGCAAGAGGATAAGTTTTAACACCATGAAAAGTGAGTTTAATATCTCCCTTGCAGCGATTACTGTGACCTAGGTTGCTTTTAGAAAGAATACAGTAAAAACGTGAGTCACTGGAGATGTAGACTAAACTACCTCTAATTGAGTCACGTGTGGCACCACAGCTTTTTAAATCATTAAGTATTTATGGTGTCATGTTTTGAGTTGATTAAAACACCACTTTCCAAAAGAATAAGGAAAAAAAAATCAAATTTACTCTATCTATATATGCCTGTATTCTCCATGTTATACAATAGGAAAAATAATTTTTGTTATTGTACAAAGAATTTATTACATAGGTATGAGTCAGCATCGGGTCAGCTGAACCACTAGTTTGGAAGTTCATTGCTTTGATCACAAGCACAATAAAATTGCTTAGTTATATTTTTTAATCTTCATTCAGCCTAAAAATTTATGGACTATTAAATTTATGTCTAATATATCATGATGAATTATGGTTTTTTGTAAGAAATATGTGTATCTCATATTGATTATATTTCTTGATGCATACCAACAAGAAAAAATAAGCACATTTTGTTATCATATTATCATTTCCTTTGTAAGTTATATTTCCTCTCTTCTTCTCAAGGTGTAGTTCCGTCAGCCTCTGAGCAGCCTGCAGGTGAAACAGAAAATCAGATAAAATCTCCAGATCCCAGGCCTGATGCCCCTCCTGACTACAGTACTCATTTTGTAGTGGGTAGGTTAAACATTCAGAAGGGATTCTTCCCCCACACACCCCCGCCACCCCGCCAAAAAAGATCATACTAATGGTTAAAGTTGCTTTTTTAACTAACAAATGGATTAATTGATTGATTCAATAAATAAATATTGAATGCTGATAGAGTGCCACGTACTTTACTATATGTCAATTAAAACCTATTCCTGTCTTCGTAGGATTTACAGCCTACTGAGGAAGGAAGTTGTACAAACATTGATGTCACTGTTCGTGTTCTATTACGGAAATATGAAGGGAATGTTGTAAGGGCACAGAAGATAGTAGCTGACTCTAACAGAGATTTAAGGAAAGCCCGGATTGGGTGTTTTTCACACTAGTATTGGTAGGAAAATGCTTCATGGCAGAGTTCTTTATTTAAATAGGTATGGAATACTATAGTTACACAAAGTTAAACAGCTGTTGTTGTCTTTTGTTTTGTTTTCCTGCACAACCAGGAAATTTCCAAATGCAGTAGGGAGTGTAATATGCTGGTCCCCATACAAAATTTGTTCTTCTTCCTTCACTTCTCTTTGGATCATACAAACTTATTAACAAAAATAATTCAGTTACATATATGTGTATGTAACTTTTCTTAGAAATATAATCTCTATACTGAATATCCTCACGATCTAAATTATAATTTTCTTTCTGATTTATTGACCCCCAAATTTTATTACATCAGGTCCTTTTATATTAAAAGTACATGGTAAAATAACCATCAAATCATTGAAGTGATATAATGATTGCTATTCTTAGGATAATTTATGTGACTCTTAGTTGCATTGTTTTTAATAATGATTAAGAAAAAGGAGGAGGGATATCTGATTTCTAATTCAGTGTGGGTACCCTTAAACACACTTCTTAAAGGAATTAAAGCATATTCTTCATGACAATCTTAAACACATAATTTTCCTCATTTTTTTCTAAAGACATTAGGCCTTTTTTATTTCCTCACTTAGCTCTAATTGGACAATGTTTCAGGCTACTATTATTTTTCCTTTACTCTCTACTCACTCTCAGTTCCTCGGTCCACTCCTCTGTTTTGCCCTGCCCTGTCCTGCCTTCCTCTCTCACCCTCTAGAGTCCTGTAGGAGCCCAAGCCAGAAACTTGGTCATTTTTCCTTGTATCCAGTCTATTACTAAGTCAATACTGTTTCTTAAATGTCAGTTGTCATTTGTCTACTTTCTGCTCCTTTCACCACAATCAGACTTCCATGACTTTCATTTGGATGCAGGCACCTCCTGCGTAATCTAATCGCCCCATTTTCCATTTTTATTGGCACAAAGTTCAGCTCTTTGTACTGAATATAAGGTTTTTCATAATCTGGACTCCCTCCTACATTTCTTTCTAGCCTTGTCTGCTAAATCTCCACACACAGCCTTGACTCCTGCAGGACTGAGCCTCTGTGCACCTGCTCACTCTGCTCTGTCCCCATCATGGAGGTGCTGGCTAGGTCTAATGTGTTGTTAGCACTTATGTCACAGTGTGTTTTCTCTGCATAGGTTAGGTGCCTGTCCTTTTTAATCCCTTAATGCACTATGCATCTACCTGTGATTACTCCAATAACTCCCTTCATACTAACCATTCATTTTTTCTTATAAATTTGTGTATCCTCCACAGAATTGAATGCCCTTGAAGACCCGCATGCCCTTAATGCACTATGCATCTACCTGTGATTACTCCAATAACTCCCTTCATACTAACCATTCACTTTTTCTTATAAATTTGTGTATCCTCCACAGAATTGAATGCCCTTGAAGACCCGCATGTGGGTCTGTCTCTAGCAGCAAGCACAGCAGCTGGTCCTTGAGTTGGGATTGTGGAACTTTTCCTAAATAAAGGAGTGTTTGATTTACCTCATGGCCTTGTTTTTAGACAGTTTTGGGAGAATAGTTTCACAGTTCATGACTTTTATGAGTGGGGATTTTATGAGTAAAAAAATGCCCCAGACTTTGTCACCTTCAAAGGCCCCTCTTCCCTTACGTGTTCACATCACAGGAGTCTGAACTTCTTTACAACTTGCCTTGCAGAGGCAAGAGTCTGAACTTCTTCACAAGTTGTCTTTGTTCTATTTCTCATCCCAAAGAACTCCTTCCGGGAGTCCTGAGGAATGTCCTTTCCTGGTGGTGATGGACTTTCTCAGCCTTGGTGGACCACAGACCACTGCTTTGCCCCTGTAATGTTCCACGAGGGGGCGAGAGGTGGTGGTACAGAACTAAAGGACTTAAAGACAGCTGCTAGCTAGAGTCACTTTTCTACTGTGCAGGCACAAGGCCCTCCACAGGATGCCTTTGTTAAAAAAAAGAAAGATTTCAAATCAGCAACTCAATTTTCCACCTGAAAACAAACAAACCTAAACTGAGCATTAGAAAATAATGAAGATTATAGCAGAAATAAATGAAATAGAGAAAAGAATAGAAAAAAATTGACAAAACCAAAAGATTGTTCTTTGAAAACATCAACAAAATTAAGAAACTTTAAATTAGACTGATGAAGAAAAAAAAAAGATTCAAATTACTAACATCAAGAATAAAAATGAGAATATTACTACCAACCTTACAGAAACTGAAAAATATTATAAGGGAATACTATAAACAATTGTATGCCAAACAAATTTAAAAACCTAGATGAAATTCCTAGAAAGATGCAAACAGCTGAAATTAACTCAAGAAGAAATAGAAAACTTGGGTAGACCTATATAACAAATAAAGAGATTGAATTAGTAGTTTAAAAATTTCCCACAAAATAAAGCCCATGCCCAGGTGGCTTCACTAGTGAATTCTACTAAATGCTTAACGAACATTTCAATACAAGTTATTTACAAACCCTTCCAAAAAATGGAAGAATAGTAAACACTTCCCAACTCATTCTATGAAGCCAGTATTACCCAATTAGCAAGATCAGAAAAGGATATCAAAAGAAAACTACAGACTAATATCTCTTAAAAATATAGATGCAGCAACATCTACTAGCAAACCAAAATACTAGCAAATCAAATCCAGGAACATAAAAAATGAATTTACACAATGATCAAGTGAGATTCATCCCAAGGATGAATGATCAGTTGATCATATGAAAATCAGTCAGTGTATATACTATATTAATAGAGTATAGGACAAAAATCACAAAATCACATCCATAGATACAGAAAAAGCATTTAACAAAATCCGATATCCTTTATGACAAAAACGCTCAACAAATTAGGAATAGGAGGGAACTTCCTCAATCGGATAAAGGGCATCTATTTAAAACTCATAGCTAACACCATAATTAATAGTAAAGACTGGAAGTATTTCCTCTAAGATTAAGAACAAGATAGGATATATTCTCTTACCACTTGTATTCAGTATTGGGAGGTTCTACCTAAGGCAGTTAGGCAAGAAAAAGAAATAAAAGGCATCTAGATTGAAAGGAACTATTTGAAGATGACATGATCTTGTATATTAAAATAAAAAATACTAAGTCATGTGCACACACACAACATTAATTAATGAGTTCAGCAGTGTTATAGGGTACAGGATCAATATACAAAAATCCCGTTTTCTATATATTTCTATATACTAGCAATGAATAATCTGAAAAAGAAAGTAAAGGTACAGTTCCACATACAATAACATCAAAAATAATAAAATAGGCATAAATCGAATAAAGAAATCTAAGACTTTTACATTGAGAACTACAAAATATTGTTGAAAGAAATCAGAGAAAACTTAAATAAATGGAGAGGCATTTCGTGTTTATAGATTTGAAAAGTAAATATTGTTAAATGGCAACACTCCTCAAATTGATCTATAGATTCAACACAATTCTTCCCAATTTTCTAGTAGGGTTTTTTTTATTAAGAAATTGACGAGCTGATTCTCAAATACATACGGAAATGTAAAGGACTCAGAATAGCCCAAACGTTCTTGAAAAACAAATTTCGGAGGTCTCACACTTCCCATTTCCCAATTCTATTACAAAGCTACAGTAGTCCATACCATATAGTATTGGCATAAGATAGGCATGTAAATTAATAAAATAGAATTGAGAGTCCAGAAATAAACTCAAACATCTGTGGTCGATTGATTTTCAACAAAGGTGCCTAAATAATTCAATGGAGAAAGAATAGTCTATTTAACAAATGGTGCTGAGACAGCTCAATATCCATGTGTAACATAACACGTTTGAACTGAAATAGATCTATATTGGAATTTTAACATGAAATACCTTGACTTACATAATTTGTTTTTGTTTTCAACCACAAGATTTTTCTCAAGACATTCTTTTCTTGAATTTGTGTTAGAGGAAGAAAGCCTTTCTTTATCTGGGTCTGGTCTTCCTGGCAGTTCAGAGAAAAGCGCGTGTGGGCTGCTTGTGGCTCTGCACTCATAGGATTTCAGTGAAGGCTATAAAACCTTACAAATAACTTAGAGTCTGTTGAATATGTCTTGGTAGACAACAAGGGCCCCATTACTTGCATATTTTAATCAATTAATGTTAAAAACCTGAAAAGGAGGACAAAAATGAAAAAAATTATTAATGATCAAAATTATTTAATAAATTATTGATATTAGTGGTACATCTAAGCAGCATGGGCATGCACATCTCTATGATGGCAATTCCTTGAATTTTAAAAAATTACCATGAATTGCAAAGTTGCCATTGCTTATCTTAAGAAACCTTTGATAAAAATCCTAAAGTTGCACATTAGTTTTTGTGTGCTGACATGTTATTATGAGTACTCTTCTGAAAACATTATAAAATGTTGTATCTCTTTTAGGAAATCCAGGTCCCTTGACTAAGTTATAATGACAGAGACAAAATTTATCAGATCTCTGGTTGGAGATGGAATGGAGAGAAATGGTGGATGGATAAGTGCTATGGAATGAATATTTGTATCCAACCCCACCATTCACATATCGAAGTCCAACTCCCAATGTGATGGTATTTGGATGTGAGGCCTTTCAGAGGTAATTAGGTCATGATAGGGGAGCCCTTGTGATGGAATTAGTACCCTTACAAGAGAAAAAAATGAGAGAGATGATCTCTCTCTCCACCGTTGGAGGTTACATCAAAAAGGTGTCCATCTGCAAACTAGGAATAGGGCTCTCACCAAACCTGATGTGCTGGCACTTGATCTTGGACTTCCCAGCCTCCAGAACTGTGAGAAAGAGATGCTTGTTGTTTAAGCCACTCAGGCTGTTGTGTTTTGTTATAGCCGTCCCAACTACTAAGGTGATAAGTTTAAAGTATTGGATCTAAGTGATCTCAGGATTGAGGAATAGTCTGAGAGCTAGACGATGAGGATACAAACAAGTTATTGAGTCAAAGGCAGCCCAACATAGTCATTAAATGCACCCCTTTAAAGTGAAGTAGATCTTAGTATCTTTGTGGCCTTGAACAATAACAGTAATAAACATAATGACAAAAATTTACAGTGGTAATTACATGCTAGGCCTTGTACTAATCCCACTAATCCCACTAATACAACCTAATGTAGTAAGTATATTATCTCCAAAGGAAGAACCTAATGCATTGAAAGGCTAACATTCCCTCAATGCTGTGTCCCTATGCCCTGTAAGTTTCAAACCTTATTTCTGGACCTCTGAAATGGGAATAATATTCTCATAAGGTTTAAGAGGATTAGTTAGTATGTAAATAAACCTACGTAGTATATTGTTGCTGCATGGTGCACAGAAAATGGAGTCGTTAGTTATTTTTATGTAGTTGTGTAATTCATTTCATCTTGTTACGAGTCATGCTAACTTCCAATATGTTATAGTGTTATAACACTTTCATTTGTTTTTGAATATAGGGCCCCCTGGACCAGCTGTCCCTCCACCTGCAGGCTACCCAGGAGGTTTGCCTATGGGATACTACAGTCCACAGCAGCCCAGTACTTTCCCTTTGTACCAGCCAACTGGTGGTACCCATCCTATCCAATATCAGCCTGGCAAATATCCTGTGCCCTATCAGTCTGCTCCAATAACATGGATGCCAGGGTCAATTCCTATGCCAAACTGCCCTCCTGGTCTGGAATGCTTAGCACAGGTACTCCTTGCAAATCCAAATTATGTTTTCATGAAGTATGACCATGGGTATTATATTAGCCCGTTTCGTGTTGCTAAAACAGAATTACCTGAGACTGGGTAATTTATAAGGAAAAAGTTTCTTTGGCTTACAATTCTGCAACAGCAGCATCTGGCACAGGCCTCAGGCTGCTTCTACTCATGGCAGAAAGTGGCAGGTACAAGCAGATCACATGGCAAGAGGAAGCAAAAGAGAGAGAGAGAAGGTGCCAGGGTCTTTTAAACAACCAGCTCTTGTGGGAACTAATAGAGTGAGAATTTACTCATTAATCTCTCCCCCCTCCAAGGAGAGCATTAATCCATTCATGAGGGATCCACCCCCATGACTCAGTCAGTTTCCAACACTGCCACATTGGGGATCAAATTTCCACATGAGATTTGGAGGGGACAACACATCCAGACTCCATCAGGTATCAACAAGGAGAGACAACGGCTAGATAGAGTAAATGAAGGAGATGGATCAGTGGATACTCTCAAGAAGATGGAAAGAAAACCTGCAAATGAAAGAAAATACATGCAATTGTGTCTCTGGGAAGGGATTTTTGTCTTGCATATACAAAGAACACTTAAATGCCTAGTTAATGAGATTGTTTAAAAACCCATGTTAGAAACTAAGAAAAAAACCTGCTTAAAGAAAGTAAGATAAAGCTAGTATTGGAAATTCCTTAGAAAGTTTTGAATATTGTTTTGCTTTTGGAAAAAGGAAATATTGAAATACATTACAAGCAAGGGACTTCCCAGTTCAATACATGTCTCCTTAGGTAGTTAACCAAGTATTCTTTGGAGGTGACATGTTTCTCTTTTCAATTCTGTATATCGATAGGGACCCTGTGAATGCTCTGTGTCGAAAACCATTGGTACAATGTATTGTGCTGATGTATGAAAATCGGTATAGTTGGATCAGGAAAATTTGGATAATACATGAGTCAAAAATTTTATTTTTGGACAAAAAAAATTATCATTTGAGCAAAATATCAACAAAATACAGAGCCAGTCATTCAGATAAAGTGCCACAATAAACCTCTACATTATTTCAAGATCTTATGAAGTGTTTGTAATTAATCAAATTTAGAAAGTCTTGTTTCTATATTCTATGATAAATACAGAATTGTTTTTGGAAATCTGGTATCTTCTGGAGTTATTTATCTTTAAAATTGTACACCTTTGTTTATTTAAATATTAAAAAACAGTTTCTCAATTTCTTCTATTACCCTGACAAGTTAAATTAACATATTTTTTAAGTTCTATTTTCCTTCTCAGGAATGTTTGAATTACAAAAAAAAAAAAAAAAAAAAAAAAAAA
>NW_007727004.1:226234-238777 GCF_000696425.1 Galeopterus variegatus
TACCTGAGACTGGGTAATTTATAAGGAAAAGAGGTTTATTTGGCTTACGATTCTGGGACAGCTGCATCTGGCACAGGCCTCAGGCTGCTTCTACTCATGGCAGAAAGTGGCAGGTACAAGCAGATCACATGGCAAGAGGAAGCAAAAGAGAGAGAGAGAAGGTGCCAGGGTCTTTTAAACAACCAGCTCTTGTGGGAACTAATAGAGTAAGAATTTACTCATTAATCTCTCCCCCCTCCAAGGAGAGCATTAATCCATTCATGAGGGATCCACCCCCATGACTCAGTCAGTTTCCAACACTGCCACATTGGGGATCAAATTTCCACATGAGATTTGGAGGGGACAACACATCCAAACTCCATCAGGTATCAACAAGGAGAGACAACGGCTAGATAGAGTAAATGAAGGAGATGGATCAGTGGATACTCTCAAGAAGATGGAAAGAAAACCTGAAAATGAAAGAAAATACATGCAATTGTGTCTCTGGGAAGGGATTTTTGTCTTGCATATACAAAGAACACTTAAATGCCTAGTTAATGAGATTGTTTAAAAACCCATGTTAGAAACTAAGAAAAAAACCTGCTTAAAGAAAGTAAGATAAAGCTAGTATTGGAAATTCCTTAGAAAGTTTTGAATATTGTTTTGCTTTTGGAAAAAGGAAATATTGAAATACATTACAAGCAAGGGACTTCCCAGTTCAATACATGTCTCCTTAGGTAGTTAACCAAGTATTCTTTGGAGGTGACATGTTTCTCTTTTCAATTCTGTATATCGATAGGGACCCTGTGAATGCTCTGTGTCGAAAACCATTGGTACAATGTATTGTGCTGATGTATGAAAATCGGTATAGTTGGATCAGGAAAATTTGGATAATACATGAGTCAAAAATTTTATTTTTGGACAAAAAAAATTATCATTTGAGCAAAATATCAACAAAATACAGAGCCAGTCATTCAGATAAAGTGCCACAATAAACCTCTACATTATTTCAAGATCTTATGAAGTGTTTGTAATTAATCAAATTTAGAAAGTCTTGTTTCTATATTCTATGATAAATACAGAATTGTTTTTGGAAATCTGGTATCTTCTGGAGTTATTTATCTTTAAAATTGTACACCTTTATTTATTTAAATATTAAAAAACAGTTTCTCAATTTCTTCTATTACCCTGACAAGTTAAATTAACATATTTTTTAAGTTCTATTTTCCTTCTCAGGAATGTTTGAATTAAAAAAAAAAAAAAAAAAAAATGAAAAACAAATAAAACACAGATTAGTGCCAGACAAACCTGGTTTTTAATTTTATCTCTACTCCCTACTAGCTCCAAAACCTTGAAGAATTTTTGTAACCTCTTGGTGCTTGAATTCATCATCTGTAAAATAGTACTAGATAATTTTTAATGAGATCAGGCTAGCAATGTGCAATTTTTTGGCCCACACGTCCCACCCAGTGGATGACAGCTATGTGGATATCATTAGCTGAAACACCTTCTCGTGTGTGTAAAGTACATTGAGACAATCATTTCCTCTTTCTACCCGAGTCTTTTTGAGATCTCACATGCAGAGCACACGAATCTTGAGCAAGACTACAAAGAGTCCTTAACACCCAAAGTAGCAGGATTATATTATTTCCAGAGGACTGGCTTTGCCAGTGACTCCACCAATTTGTCAAAGAACTGTTTCTCAACAGGAACAGCATCTGAGTGGGCAAACTTTTTCCACGTTAACGGCATCAGTACTACAGAATATTTTGCTCTGCTGTGGAAACTTTTACCATGTAGTGAATAGTTTTGCTTTTCAGTTCTAGATTTTAGTATTCTGAATTTTTTAAAGGGACTGTAAATCATTTTAGTAGCCACTTTTGATAATTTATAACACAATTTTAGACCTCTCGCTTGTGTTTTCATAAGAAAATGTTTTTAATTAAGCATGGATTGTGTTCTCTGTACACCTTCCTGTAATTAATCACACCACAAAACATTTCATGTCCAGTTATTTTTAATAGCATTTCAGGGAATGTTCTAGGCTCAGGGGTTAGGAATGGTCTATTGTTATAAATGATCTAAAATTATACAGATATAATCAGTCTGGCCTCAAGGAGATTTCTTCTCTTCTGCAAGAATGTTCTCAAATATAGCAAATAATGGGCCCATCAAACTGTCCATCTTTAGAGTGATTCACAAGTAAAGTTAAGATAGAAGTTTTTCTAGTGGTGTTCCTAGCCTCCCTTTTCATGGGTTGCCATTTAAGAATGTTTTCTCTCCTTTCCTGCCCTCATGGACTCTGTCCTTATTAAAGTATGCACTTGGGGAAGAACCTGGCATTAGTAGCTTAAGTGAATGCAAGAGAATGTGATAACCGCTTTCAGAGGAGCCTGTGAAGTGATGTAAAATTTGACACTCTGTGTGAGGCTCACCCTGGCTTATCTGCTTTTACGAAGCCACTGAGAGAATTGCCTTCTCTATGGCTGGTCCATGTTAAACCATTCTGAACTTCCTAAGCAACTCCAGTCTGTGGATGACATGTCAGAGAGACCTGTAAGTAGAGCTGATCTAGGAACAATCTCTGTAAACATAGCTTCTTCTAGGTACTAATGCTATTGCAAGTAGATTTTTCTATATATCAGGCAAGTGTTTGTTTTTTTAAAGTGGAACGGGAAGAAAGTGTTTTTCTTATCTGGACAGTGCTGCTAATATCTATGTGATCAGATACAGATAAGCTAATTTCACTTGATAAATGTTTTTTGATTCTATTCAATGTCAAATATATATTTTGGTATTAATTGGTACATTTTAATACCTGTCTCATCAGTTTCCTTTATAATGTTAATTTGATTTAATTCTGTTATATCTACCTTCTAATTACTTTGTTCTATTCCAACAGCTGGATAACATACATGTTCTTCAGCATTTTTGTCCTCTGGAAAGTATGTATAATTTTTGTATTGTTCTACAGTATTGTAATCAGGTGGAAATTTGCATTATACAATATTTAGATCTTTCTTTATATTGATCACTTTTTATTGGTTCAGAGACCAAAAAAACTCTCCTATATTATCCTATCTTTAAGAAAGTCAAAAAGAAAATTATTTCCTACAATTTTTTTCTATCTGTACATCATATAGTCATAAGCTCTTAGACTTGAAATGGACTTACATTTTATCTGGTCAGCTCCCCTCTCCCCTCTCTTTACCCATCCTTTCTGTTCCATATTCACCTTTCATAGAACATAAAAGGAGACAGGAGTCTAAATGAATCAGCCAGAGGCACCATAGTCAGCTAGTCAGTGGCAGAGCCAGAGATGGAATCCAGATCTGCTGAGTTCTAGTCCAGAGCTCTTTCTTTGGGAGTGAGATGTGGTCACAGTCAGAATGACATCTGTGCTCACTTCCTCCTTACAAGATCGCCGGCCCTCGCTGTACCAGCTCTGCGTATTTGTTTGGCCACCACACAGGGCTTTTGACTTTTCTTGGTTTGTTTTCTTATTGGCAATTAGTAATGACTCTAGTCATCTCAGCATATTTTATGAACCAATTAATTTATGGTCTAATGTATTATTTCATTTAAATGGTTTTATATTAAAGTTTTCTGAATTCAGATAATCCAGGAATATTGTTTCAATCTTTGCTTTTATGTGGAAAAGATTTTAAAATCATTTTACACTGAACTTCTTAAAAGAAACACCTTAAATTTTCAAAATTACTTAAATACTTGTAGGGCATATGAATTTTTTTGGTGTTCTAATCAATGGTATATATATTTCACCTGAAATTTTTAAAAAATTAATTTGCTTTAAGTACATAAGAAACCCTAAGCAAGGATTTCTTGAGGCCCATTTTAGATGATTCTAATTTGAGATGTCTTTCTCGTTTTATTTTTTAGTGATGACACATTTTGAAACTAATAATAGATATGATATTAAAAACAACTCAGACCAGATGGTTTACATCGTAACTGAAGACACAGATGACTTTACCAGGAATGCTTATCGGACACTAAGGCCCTTCGTCCTCCGGGTCACTGACTGTACAGGCCGAGAAATCATGACAATGCAGAGACCTTTCAGATGCACCTGCTGTTGTTTCTGTTGCCCCTCAGCCAGGCAAGAGGTCAGAGAACAGAGAAGTCTACTACATTGTTTCTTCCTGATCCAACTCTTCACAGCACGGCTGTGCTCCTTCCAGAACTACACAGGAGGGATTTTCCCTGCTTCTGCCATTCAGAATGGAAGATGATAAATAGCAAGGGAGGAATCCAAATGATCTAAACTTAGTAAAATTAGAGAGGGCTTTTTTGTATTGGTTTCTGCTCTTCAGGGCTAATCAGTGGATCAAGGAAATTAGGGTTGTGATTCGACCAGTTGCATCTACTTAATTAGAAATCCACCTATCACATAGAATAGTCACACACATTTATCTAAATTACTACATGTCATCAGATAAGGTAGTGCTGAACATAAGCATATGCTTTTAGAATTGGAAGGGACTCCAGAAAGCTTTACAATACCCATCACAACCCACACAAAAAGATTAAGTGACTAACAAGAGTGTCACACTTGGTATGCTAGAATTAGAATGCAGATGTGATGAAGAATAGTTTACTATCCTATAATCTGTGCAGTTTTAGTAAGGTTGTTTGCTATGGTGAAAAGAAAAACAGTTTTAAGAGAGACCAACCAGATTAAGTGACTAACAAGAGTGTCACACTTGGTATGCTAGAATTAGAATGCAGATGTGATGAGGAATAGTTTAATATCCTATAATCTGTGCAGTTTTAGTAAGGTTGTTTGCTATGGTGAAAAGAAAAACAGTTTTAAGAGAGACCAACCGGAGTTCAAATTCCAGATATGCCACCTACTTATATTTGGACAATTTACATTAACTCTTTGAGACTCCATGTTATTTTTTCTTTTTATTTTAACTTCTCAATGTACAATGTATTTGATATTCATGTCCCTTTACCTGTTCCTCTTTCCTTACTCCCGCTCCCTTCTCCCCACCCATCTACATCATATCTGTTCACTTGTCTTAACAGGTTCAAGGAATTGTTGTGATTGTTGTGTCTTCTTCCCCCCTCCAATAGTTTATTTGTATACATATTTATTTATTTATTTTTAGCTCCCGAAAATAAGTGAGAACATGTGGTACTTCTCTTTCTGTGCCTGACTTGTTTCACTTAATTTTCTCTAAGTCCATCCATGTTGTTGGGAATGGTACTATTTAATTCTTTTTTATAGCACAGTAGTATTCCATTGTGTAGACATATCACAGTTTCCTTATCCACTCATCTGATGATGGACATTTAGGCTGGTTCCAACTCTTGGCTATTGTAAATAGTGCTGCAATAAACATGGGAGTGCAGGTATCCCTTCAGCATGATGATTTCCATTCCTCCGAGTATATTCCCAGCAGTGGAATAGCTGGGTCTTATGGTAGATCTATCTGTACTTGTTTGAGGAACTTCCATAACATTCTCCATAGAGGCTGCACCATTTTCCAATCTCACCAACAGTGTATGAGAGTTCATATTTCTCCGCATTCTAGCCACCATTTATCATTCTCAGTTTTTTGGATATCAGCCATCCTAACTGGAGTGAGATGGTATCTCAAAGCAGTTTTGATTTGCATTTCCCAAATGTTGAGTTTTGTTGAGCATTTTTTAATATGTCTGTTAACAATTCCTATGTCTTCCTTTGAGAGATGCCTTTTCAGTTTCTTTGCCCATTTTTTAATTGGGTTATTTGTTTGTTTGCTGTAAAGTTCTTTCAGTTCCATGTGTATTCTGGTTATTAATCGTCGGTCAGATGTATACTTTGCAAATATTTTCTCCCACTCTGTTAGTCGTCTCTTCACTGTGTTAACTATTTGTTTTGCTGTGCAGCCCTTGGTGTTGATCCCGCGCCTCGCTCAGCCAGTGAGCGGGAACCGGTCTGTATGTGGGATCCAAACCCTCGGGCGGGAGCGCCGCCACGCTTCCCAAGCAGGGCACTTATCCAGTGCACCACCAGGCTGGCCCCATCTTTTCCAATCTGGATGCAATCTATTTCCTTCTCTTCTCTAATTGCTCTGGCTAGTACTTCCAACACTATGTTGAATAGGAGTGGTAAAAGTGGGCATCCTATCTATTCCCTGCTCTTAAGGGAAAAGCTTTCAACTTTTCCCCATTCAGGATGATATTGGCAGTGGGCTTATCATATATGGCTTTAATTGTGTTGAGATAATTTGGCTTAGTTTTGGTAGTTTGTATGCATCCAGAAATTTATCCCTTTCCTCCAGATTTTCAAATTTGTGGTCATATAGTTGTTTATACTAGTCTCTAATGATTCTTTGTATTTCTAAGGTATCAGTTGTAATATCACCTTTTTCATCTCTAATTTTTGTTGTGTTTTCTTTCTCCTTTTTCTAGTTAGGCTTGCTAATGGTTTGTCGATTTTATTTATCTTTTTAAAAAAACCAACTTTTTGTTTCATTGATTTGTTGCATCATTTTGGGTTTTTCTATTTCATTTAGTTCTGCTCTGATCTTAATGATTTCTTTCCTTCTACTAATGTTGGGTTTGGATTGTTCTTCTTTTTATAGTTCTTTAAGGTGAAGTATGAGGTTGTTTACTTGCCATCTTCCCATTCTTCTGAACTAAGGATTTAATGCAATAAATTTCCCCCTTAGTACTGCTTTTGCAGTATCCCATAGGTTTTGGTATGATGTGTCATTATTTTCATTAGTTTCAAGATATTTTTTGATGTCCTGTTTAATGTTTTCTTGGACCCATATATCATTAAGTAGAAGGTTGTTTAATTTCAATTTGTTTGTATAGTTTCCAAAGTTTCATTTGTTATTGATTTCTAATTTTAATCCATTGTGGTCTGAAAAAATACACAGAATAATTCCAGTTTTTTTGAATTTGTTGAGACTTGATTTGTGACCTCACATGTGTTCTATCCTGGAGAATATTCCATGTGGTGATGAGAAGAATGAATATTCTGAGGTTGTTGGATGGAATGTTCTATAGATATCTGCCAAGTCCAATTGGTCTAAAGTGTTATTTAGATCTTGTTTTTCTCTATTGATTTTTTGCCTAGATGATCTGTCCAATGTTGAGAGTTGGGTGTTCAGGTCCCCTGCTATTATGGTATTAGTATCTATCTCATTCTTTAAGTCTCATAGCTTTTGCTTTATAAATATGGCTGCTCCGATATTGGGTGCATATATGATTATGATTGTTATATCTTCTTGATGGGTAGATCCTCTTATCATTATATATTTGCCTTCTTTATCTCTTTTTATGGTTTCTGGTTTGAAGTCTATTTTATCTGATATAAGAATAGCTGCTCCAGCTCATTTTCATTTCTTTTTTTTTTACCTTTTTGTCTTTTTTCGTGACCGGTAATGGGATCGCAACCCTCAGTGTCGTGCCCGCACCACGACCGGCAACGGGATTGCAACCCTCGGTGTCGCACCCGCACCGCGCTCAACCAGTGAGTGGACTGGTCTCTATATGGGATCCGAACCCTCGGCAGGAGCGCCGCCGTGCTCCCAAGCGCCGCACTCTGCCGAGTGCACCACGGGGCCGGCCCTCATTTTCATTTCTATTTGCATGGTATATCTTTTTCCATGCTTTCACTCTTACTCTGTGTGTGTCTTTACAAGTGAAATGAGTCTCTTGAAGGCAGCATGTTGGGTCCATCTTTTTAATCCAGTCAGTCTGTGTCTTTTGAGTGGGGAATTTAATCCGTTTACATTTAGAATTATTATTGAAAGGTGTTGATTTACTCCTAGCATTTTATTGATTTTTGTTTAGATGTCTTAAGTGTCTTTTGTTCCTTTCTTTCTGATTTTCTGTTTGTGTTCTGTATTTGTTGGTTTCTTCGGGTGGTAGATAAACTATTTTTTCTCTTTATTTTTAGCATTTTTGATTTACTGGTGGGTTTTGTTCTTTCTTGAGTATTCATGGTAGTGATGGTTGTTTTTCAGGTACCAAACCCAGTACTCCCCTGAGAATTTCTTGTAAGGCTGGTTGTGTGGTAGTGAACTCTTGCAGTTCTTGTTTATCTGAGAAATATACTATTTGTCCTTCATTTTACCTTGCTGGGTAAAGTATTCTTGGCTGGCAATTTTTGTCTTTTATTATTTTGAATATATCATCCCATTCTTTTCTGGCTTTTAGGATTTCTGATGAAAAGTCTTGATGTTAGTCTGATAAGGGCTCTCTAACAGGTGACTTTCTGCTTCTCTCTTGTAGCTTTTAAGATTCTCTCTTTGTCTTTGAGTTTTGCCAATTTGACTATAACATGTCTTACTGAGGACCTTTTTGGGTTGAATATGCTTGGGGATCTCTGCGCCTCCTGAACCTGAATATCTGTGACTTTCCATACATCTGGGAAGTTTTCTGCTATTATGTTCTTGAACATGTTTTTAATGCCATTTTCTTTTTCCTCCCCTTCTGGAATACCCACAAATCAGATATTTGAGCCCTTAAGTTGTCTATTATCTCTCTTTTTGGTCTCCCTGTGTTAATTCAAACAGCCTGTCTTCAAGGTCAGAAATTCTCTTTTCTGCTTGTTCTAGCCTGCTGGTTAAACTCTCTGCCATGTTTTTTATTTTGTTGAATGAATTCTTCAGCTCCACAAGCTCTGCTATATTCTTTTGTAGGGCTTTGATTTCTTTGTACATTTCTTCTTTCCAGTCCTGTATATTTTTCCTCATTTCATTGTGTTGTCTGAGTGTTCTTGTATCTCATTTAGTTTTAATAGAATTGTTGTTTGAAATTCCTTGTCAATCATTTCAAGGACTTCCTATTCTATAGGATGTAGAGATTGGGAGTTATTATTTTCCTTTGGTGGTGGTGTACTTTGTTGATTTTTCATATTTCTGTTATCTCTCCTTTGATATTTAGTCATTGTGGCAGGGGGTATCACGGTCCACTCTTTTCACCCTGATGTCTGGCCTGTATCCCATAGGGACTGCCTATTCTGGGTGGTGGGTACTGGCCTGGGCTGTGGGTCCCACAGCGCTGCCTGTTCTGGCATGACTGACTCGGGCATTTGTGCCTGGTGGCTCTTGGGCCTCTCTGAGTGGCGGGGACTGGCCTGGCCTGGGAGTTCCCCCCACAGTGCCTGCCTGTTCTGGCGTTGCTGACTCAGGGTGTGTGGCCCCAGCAGCTCTTGGGCCTCTCTGGGTGGTGGAGACTGTCTTTGGCTAGGGATTCCTCAGCACCTGCATGTTCCAGGATGGCTGGCTCCAGCCAGCTGTGTGGGCCTGGTGGCTCTCGGGCCTCAGTGGGAGGCAGGGACTGGCCTGGGCTGGGGAGCAGGCAGGCACCACTGGACCCCCAGCCCAGACCAGTCCCTACCACCCAGAGAGGCCCAAGAGCCACCAGGCCCACACACCCTGAGTCAGCCACGCCAGAACAGGCAGGTGCCATACGACCCCCTGCCCAGGCCAGGCCCCCACTGCCCAGAGACTCTGTGTTCTTATTGATAAAGTGGGTAGAACAATACCTGATAGGATTACTGGGATATTTAAATGATATGTTAAGTACCAGCATTTACTAAATATTAATTTATTTATAAGTCTCTCTGTGCCTTAATTTATTTACTTGTAAAAAGCAGATATTAATAGTACTTACCTGGTAGGATGATTGTTTTGAGGACTAGGTAGTAAATAAATGTCAATTCCTTAGCATTGTGCCTGGCAAATAGTATAGTGCTCAATGAATATTATGTATTGTTCCCAGATATCTTACTGCTTTGTCATTATTTTCTTTGTAATTACAGCACTATATTTGAAGTGGATCTCTACATTTTATCCTCGATCCTTTTAGATATAGTAGGCATTTTTTAAATATATATTTGTGAGTTGTGTTTTTAAAGTCAAAGCCTATAAAGGTAGCCTTCTGAGATTACAAGAAGCAAGGACAGAGTAAAGCAAATCAAAATTACAAACTCAATTCAATTTATGAATCTTTTGTCCCATAAGATTATTTAGGGTTTTTTGTTTTTTTTGTAGCCTTCTGAGATTACAAGAAGCAAGGACAGAGTAAAGCAAATCAAAATTACAAACTCAATTTAATTTATGAATCTTTTGTCCCATAAGATTATTTAGGGTTTTTTGTTTTTTTTGTTTTTTTCAGATTTCTCCACTTTTACTTGTATTTATGTGTGTGTGAATTTAGTTTATGCAGTTTTATCAACTGTATAGATTTCTGTATTCACCACCACAAACGAATACCAAACAGTTCCATCACCGCAAAATCCCCTCTTATTACCACCCCATCTTCCTTCCCCCTCTTTATCCCTAACTACTGGCAACCACTAATCTGTACTCTATCTCAATAATTTTGTCATTTTAAAAATGTTATATAAACAGAATTATATAATATATAGCTTTTCAAGATTAGTTTTATTTCCACCCAGTGTATTTACCTTGAGATTAATATAAGTTGTTCCATATATCAGTAGTTCATTCCTTTTAATGGCTGAGTAGTATATCGTGGTATGAATTTTTTTAAAGCAATTTATGTTTATACAATTGTGATTTTTTATTTCTTAGGCTTAAACTTATATGAGATATCAGTTCTTCTAGGAAGCGATCAAATTTATATATTTGTGTATAGCTATAAATTCACATATAGGAACAATAATATCTCGATTTGACAATTCATGAAGTTGTGCGGTTCTGCCCCATGTCCTCTGTAGTCTTTTCCCAAAATTCTTAGGAAAGTTCATATGACACCAGAGAAATAGTCCATAGAACTTTGACTTTGGTCTTTTAGCATATAATTTAGATTTTATGACTCTTTTGTTATTATTAGTTCTTCAAAAAGGAATGTTATAAACATAATTAACTAAAACTGGGTAGTGGACAATATTTAAAACTCTTTAAAAATATACACACGCTGTTGTTTTCACAATATACAATTTTCAATGTGCCTCTTTTCTCTTTTCTGTTATGATTATCATGTCTGAGATTTGGTTTTATCCAATTTAAAATCTAAGAGGTTAGCTTGTTACTGTTTCATGGATTGTGCAAAGATATGAGATTCCTAGATAAGAGACAAAGGACATTATTACAGCTCAGCAAATAGCATGAGCATCAGCATGTTTGTGTAGGTTCCTGTCTCCACATTCTAGGGGTTGGTGCAGAGGAGCCCAGGCGGTGCTGCATGTAGAGGATCTCATCTAGGTTGTGTCGATGCGTGTGTGTGTACATATGTATGTGGCATCCTGACCTCTGTCATCACTTCATTTGCAGCTGGAGGTGCAGTGTCCTCCTGGAGTCACCATTGGCTTTGTTGCAGAACACTGGAACCTGTGCAGGGCAGTTTACAGCATCCAAAACGAGAAGAAAGAGAATGTGATGCGAGTGCGTGGGCCATGCTCAACCTATGGCTGTGGTTCAGATTCTGTTTTTGAGGTGAACATATGTAAAAATAATATTTCTACTATTTTTTCCTGCATGTACTAACAGAACTCAGAATGATCTAGCTTTAGGCAATTTTTTTCATGTGTATGACTGAAGTAGTATGAGCAAAGTTTTTTAACCAGTTGATATCAAATGATTTTCAGATTATTGTTAGTAGATTGCTTAATGTTTTCCAATATGTGAGCTCCTTTATTTATTTTTAATGGATACATATTGATTGTACATATCTATGGGGTACAGAATTATATTCCAATTCATGCATACAATGTGTGATGATCAAATTAGGGTAATTAACATATTCATCATTCCTAAATTTATTATTTCTTTGGTGAGCTCCGTTTTTATGATTTCAGTGCTTGAGAAAGATAAAAATAAATCATTTAAAACATTAAACCATCTGAGAGCAAATAGCCTGATGTAATTCATTTATTTTATTCTGGGCTGTATTTAATTAACCATTTTTTCCAAAGATTTCCAAGATGGGAATATAGGTTGTAGGTGTTATGCAAGAGCCCAGTATATCACAGAACATATAGAGCATGCGTAAGGTATGTAAATTGCTTATTTGCAGGATAGAGGTCTGTCTGCATCCTCAAGAAATAGGATAACACTGATTACATGGATAAAATTCATAGTAGGTTATATTATGACATTTTCTCAAGAAAAAGAAAACACTTTTTTATTGCCTTTATCTCAGTGGCTACCCTATGAATCTGACAAAGAAAATCCCTACTATTTCCTGTGATTACATGGATAAAATTCATAGTAGGTTATATTATGACATTTTCTCAAGAAAAAGAAAACGCTTTTTTATTGCCTTTATCTCAGTGGCTACCCTATGAATCTGACAAAGAAAATCCCTACTATTTCCTGGGCTTCTTAAAGAGTACTTTCTGAGTGCCTGCAATTCAGTGAGGCTCCTCATCTGCTAAAATTGCTCATTCTAATATTTCCTATGATAGCCAATAAATTTTCCTTGGTTCTTATTGTATATCACCATAACATTAAGCATTGCTTATTAAAAGACCATTGCAGAAAATGTAGATAAGCCAAATTCCTAGGGCAGGGTGTGTGTGTGTGTGTGTGATCATTCTCATGGCCAAGTGACATTAGACGTTAGTATTTT
>NW_007727004.1:239240-257870 GCF_000696425.1 Galeopterus variegatus
GGGTGTGTGTGTGTGTGTGTGATCATTCTCATGGCCAAGTGACATTAGACGTTAGTATTTTTGTATGGGGCAAGTGCCAAGATCCCCTTTTGGAAGCTGAAGCCCTTGGGTGCCCTGACCTATGTTGAGAATACAGGGTGGATTTGGCCCACAAAAGCTTGAGTGACGTAAAGCACACAGTGCCATGCTTTTCTGCTTTTGCTTGTAGGTTTCCCTAGACTAGAAATGAATGTCAATCTCCAATTTCCACACTTTGCTCTATGAAGAAGAATTTGACAATCACTTCAAATTATATATCCTCTGACAAGCTCCCCTATAATTCATTTGAAGGTGAAGAAGGAGCACTGGCCCAAGAATTATAAAATATACCCCAGTTTAGTTATTAACCAGTTGACAGGCACTTAACCTTTCTTTGTCATAATTTCTTCATTTGAAATTATGTAATTACTGTATTCTTTTCCTACATTGTATGTGCTATCTCAGTGTAAATTGCTTCTAAATAGAAGGTGAAAACATGTACTTTAATTCCTTTCAGTCATCATAAAGTCCCACTGTTGTCATTTTAGGTCAAATCCCTTGATGGTGTGTCCAGCATCGGCAGCGTCATCAGGAGGTGGAATGGCATGTTGTCAGCGATGGCAGACGCTGACCATTTTGACATTCACTTCCCACTGGATCTGGATGTGAAGATGAAAGCCATGGTCTTTGGAGCCTGCTTCCTCATCGTAAGCCTTTTGATTTTGAGTTATCCTGAGAGAATCGCTCTTTCTGCTGAAAACCGGTGTAGTGAGGTGGAAAGGGAACACGCTTTGAAAGCAGGCTCCTTCTGTCTCTGCCACTTACTAGTCACATGTTCTGCAAAGTATTTAACAATTGCATGCTTCGGTTTTCTCATCTGTAAAGTAAACATCCTTGTATTTTTCAGGATTATGAATGTTACCTATCACATGGGTAAAGGGCCAGCAGAGTGCTTGGAAGATGTTAGGCATGCAGTGGGTGTGACTGTCATTGAAACACGTTGTCACTCTCACTGCTTACAGATGCCTGTCCTAGCACTTCTTAATGAGATAAAATACCTCTGTAGCTGATGTTCTTTCCCCCTTCCTTACTGTCTTAGGATAGTCCTTGCTGTACCACCATTCTTAGATTTATCAAGATTTTCCTCCTTTTAATGATTAAATTTAGTTAATTGACACCCAAGATGGAAAGCTTATTGTCTACCAACAGTTCCAAGTTTGTAATTGCTGCTCTTTGCATTAGGTTCTCTACACAAAGATTTTATTAGATGTATTAATTTTTAACTGGAAGGGGAGACTCCCCTGATAAATTATAAAGTATAATATTGTATGCATTATACCTGATTATGTTTCCTCCTATCTATACGCATATAATTATTTTTCCAATTTCAGGACTTCATGTATTTTGAAAGATCTCCACCACAACGTTCATCAAGATAGAAGGATACAACAAATCATCAATTACGGTTAATCAAAAAATTGGAAAACTTGGATTAGGTTTAGAGTCAACCCACGCATATAATTATTTTTCCAATTTCAGGACTTCATGTATTTTGAAAGATCTCCACCACAACGTTCATCAAGATAGAAGGATACATCAAATCATCAATTACGGTTAATCAAAAAATTGGAAAACTTGGATTAGGTTTAGAGTCAACCCTCAATTGTTTGCAAGTATATTTTCTGCTTTGCAGATTATTTTTATTGGGTGCTAGCTTTGACAGATAGGCTGAGTGTGTGAGTACAAGAACACAGCCTAAATGTGTGTTTCAATTGAGTGTCTGTCCACTTAGTAGACAAGGAGTTCTTCCTGAAAAGCTGTTACTCATTGACCAAGTAAACATACACAAAATAAGCTTGAAAACACTATAAGCATGAGATAAGGGAAAATGAGTCCTAGAGCTCTCACATTAATAGGTAGTGAAATGGTGGGCTCTTTAGAGCAATCTTTGCAGTGACACAGTAACAGGACTTCTACCTGTAACAGTCTCTTACCTCTCTCCATCAACAGGTCCTCTTAGACAAACTTGATTCCAGGTGAAAAGATTGATACTATTTAAAAACAAAAAGGAAGGCCCACAGCAACATTATATTTTATTGTACAAGGAAAATTTTTACTTGTGTACAGATATCAAATCTATTTTGCCAAGTTTATAAAAGTTTCAATGGGAAATTTGATTTTATAACAAAATAAAGCATGTATGTTTTTAATTATAAGGTTTATATTTTCCATGCCTGTTTCCTCATTCCCTGGCATGGACAATAAGGAGCTGCCTATATATGAAGGCAGGATCAGACTATCAGGAAAGGAGCTGACTGAGGCCACAGCCAGTCACAATCTTGAGCAATTTAGAGATATCAGTAAGAAGATTGCATTTAATACATTTATATATAATACATTTATACATTTAATACATAACCTCTCTTGGTCACAGATGCCTTATATATAAAATATGTTTGGCTGCATCTCTAAGATTGCGTATTGAACCTTTGTGTCTTATTTGATGTGATGCAGAAGAGATCATTGTTTTTTCTTTCAAGAAGATCCATGGTGATTGCCGTGCTGTTCTAATGGCAAGACACGGGGTTATGTATGTTTTAAATTTTGAAATGTGGCATTTTCTGTAGCACTTTATAAGAGCAAAAGCTGAAAATTCTAACACTGTTTAAAACTGCTTTGCTGCTTTTTTTATTTACATGATAGGCAAATATGTGTCTACACAAAGAAAATAACAAAACACAGCAAAGATGCTACTTCTCTGATCTACAGCTTATCAGTAAAGACTACGTAGGACCAGGTAAAGAGTATCAATTGTGCTTGTTTGTATAACTAATTAAAAGCACAGTGTATAAGTGAATACACTCTGATTAACTTGCTCCCACTGCACTTTAGCTTCTAACCAGGACATGGACTGTGTTCTTTCAACACAGCCTGTACGTCCAGTGGAATGTATTCTTCTTCTGCGCCTTATTAAAGAAAGAAGGCCTCAGTGTCCTAGGTGGGGTTATTCTGAGATTTGGGCCTTAGCCCACAGTTCTTTTTGAAATGAAAGAAAGGTGCCTCGTTTTTTAATTATATTTATCTTTTCATGGTTAAAGTTGTTTTACTCAGTTTCTTGTAATATTCATTTTTACATGCTGCTACTAGCGTTTTTTTTTTTAAAAGTAAAGCTGCTGCATTCTAAAATAATAACTGCCTTACATTTGAAAATGCAATTGCAATCTTACACAGACATATGTATTTTCTATACTGATGTCTGGCATTCATGGTTAAAGTTGTTTTACTCAGTTTCTTGTAATATTCATTTTTACATGCTGCTACTAGCGTTTTTTTTTTTTAAAGTAAAGCTGCTGCATTCTAAAATAATAACTGCCTTATATTTGAAAATGCAATTGCAATCTTACACAGACATATGTATTTTCTATACTGATGTCTGGCATTTAATATAGAAAATCAGATAAGTAGTATTCACAAAGTTTATCTTTTTTTTATTTTTACTTGCCTACATCCCTGTATTCCAAGACCTGCTGCATAATACTAATATATGTATATATATTTAGCTTTGACTTGACATTTTAAATCTCCATTTAAAAGTTTTTGTGATATTAACATGCCTCTTACAGTTACTATTTCTCTTTTCTTAAAAAATGTCATGTCATATTTTTATACTACAATTCATATTATAATTCCTATATTTCTTAATGGTATTTCATTGTGTAAACTGATCAGGTTGATTAAAAAACAAACAGAAGCTATTCTCTGAAATTTGTGTGTTTTCATGTTTCCTCAAATTATTTTTGGCTTTTAAATAAACATAACATGGTTAATAGTAAAATATTGTTTTTTGACTTGTGACTAAATCTTTGAATACTTTTTTTCAAAGGGATTTTTGAATTATTTTCTTATTAATTATTAGGTTCATTCAAGGTCCTTGCTTTTTTCTATAAACTTAATACTATTAAAATAATTTCTGTAGTGTTGCTTGGTGGTAACTACCTTTCATGTGTAACCTAGTTATTTATAAATGCTTATTTCTAATCCACTTAAGATGCATTTAAATTTCAAGTGTAGTTTCAGTGTCAGTATATCATGTAGGAAAGCTGCTAGAATTTGTAACTGTCCATGAAAGATGCCTTTTAAGATGATTTTTCTAAATGACAGATTTTCCAGAAATTATTCAAAAAAGCTAGTTACCAGACTAATTTCCTAGCTGAATTTTCCAGCTACCTAGATGTTAAATTGAGTTCTTGCATAGAATAAGCAGAGTGATTCCAGGGTATGGCATCTGGCCCCTATTGAGGCAGCTGGCTACTTTTCAGTCCTTTTCCCCCAATGTTTAAGGTTTGATTTAATTTATATTGAAAGATACAAGCCTGCAAAACCCATGTCTGGATTTAATAAAGTAACATCAGGTTCAGCTGTTTGGCTAGGGATAGCCAATGTTTAAAATGGATATTTTTCCATAAATTCACATAATGCATTTCTTGTTGCCTCTAGGGCTCTTAAATTATAAATCCCAGAAAAGAGAAATGCAGAATGATATATTCCAAATGTAGTCAAAATGAGGCAGCGTAATATGCTATGTGATACCACTTAGTTGGGTTAATAATGGCACTCAGTATCTGCAGTAATGCGGTAAGTGGATATATTTCTGAAATATTTATTATTGTAGGCAGTAAAATGTTATTACCATACTTATCACTATTTCATTACATTAATACTTTATTGAGCATCTACTAAATTCAGGCACTGAGCTATTTCTGAAGGCAGAGGGAAGTTCAAAGATGAAAAATACATAATTACTGCTCAGGGGTTCATAGGCTAGTGGACCCATCTTTAAGGACTACAATAATGTGCTCAATGAGATGTTGACACACTCAGTACAGGCCATGTCATTAGCACCATCTCAGGTGCTGTATAATATATTTGTGTCCATTAAATCAAACAGTTAAGGCAGCCTGGTTGTGTCATATGCCTAGGGAAGCTTCCTGGCACTGCTACAGGTGAGTAACATGTATTTTATGGCCATGTCTGCAAGTTGAGTCCATAGTGCAATTGAAAAAGTAAATTTATCAAATTTCATCAAGCAAAGCAGGGACTGATTGTTTATTACAGTAAACCATGAGCTCTGGGCAATGTCTGGTAAATCAAAATGCTCAGTGAAAATTTGAATGAATGAAAGTCCTAATATATGTATGACACAGTGTTACATATTCAAGGAGACAGAGACAAACCTGTAGTCCTCAATCCCTCAGCAAGGATAAAACTAGTAAATATATATTTGCAGCAGAAAGCTAAGTAATTATTAAATAAAATATTTTTTGTTTGAAAATATATATTACTGGATTCTCATAATCCTGTTTTTCAAAGGAAAAATCAACTTCATTAAGAAGTGATTGCAACAAAGACCTGGGGTACTGAGGAGTTTCATCCTCCTGCTGTAATTGTAAAGAAGGATAACCAAAGGAAAGGATAAAAAGTTAGAAACAGCCCCAAGAGGCCTGAACCACCAACCCCAGGCCCCGAGGCTGCAGCTCTGACCTGGCAGTCCCCATGGGATCCAGGCCAGGTGAGTCCCCACACCTGAGAGGCCTGAACCACCAACCTCCAGCCCCTAAGGCAGCAACAGGGAGCTGAGCGTCTGCAAAACTCTCTGCCACTGCTGCAAACACCAGGGTGGAACAAGTGGACTGTGAAAGCCTCTGCCACAATGACTAAACACCAATGGAGAAATACTAGTAATATGAAAAACCAAGGAAGTGTGATACCACAAAAGGAATATAACAACTCCCAAGGTTTATATACTACAGAACAGGAAGTCCTTGAAATGACTGACAAAGAATTTCGAGCAACAATTCTATGGAAACTAAATGAGATACAAGAAATCTCAGTTAGACAACACAATGAAATGAGAAAAAGTATACTAGACCGGAAAGAGGAAATGTACAAAGAAATCCATGCCATGAAAAAGAATGTAGCAGAGCTTGTGGAGCTAAAGGATTCATAAAACAAAATAAAAAACACAACAGAGAGCTTAATCAGCAGGCTAGAACAAGCAGAAGAGAGACTTTCTCACCTTGAAGATGGCCTGTTCAAAATAACACAAGGGGACAAAAAAAAAAAGAGAAAAAAAATTTTAAAATAGGAGAAAATCTAAGAGAGATAACAGACGATCTTAAGCACTTAACTATCCAAATCATGGATATTCCAGAAGGGGAGGGAAAAGGAAATGGCATTGAAAATATATGCAATGAGATAATAGAAGAAAACTTGGCAGGTATATGGAGAGATTCAAATCTTCAGTTTCAGGAGGCTCAAAGATTCCCAAACATATTCAACCCAAAAAGGTCCTCTCTAAGACATGTTATAGTCAAACTGGCAAAACTCAAAGACAAAGAGAGAATCTTAAAAGCTGCAAGAGTGAAGTGTCAAGTGAGTCCCTATCAGACTAACATCAGACATTTTATGAGAAACCCTAAAAGTCAGGAGACAATGGGATGATATATTCAAAATACTAAAAAACAAAAATTGCCAGCCAAGAATACTTTACCCAGCAAGGCTATCCTTCCAAAATAAAGGTCAAATAGTATATTTCTGAAGCAAACAAAAACTGTGAGCCTTCACTACCACACAACCAGCCTTACAAGAGATTCTCCAGGGAGTACTGGGTTTGGTACCTGAAAAACAACCATCACTACCATGAATATTCAAGAAAGAACAAATCCCACAAGTAAAGTAAAAAGGCTACCAATAAAGAGAGGAAAAAACAATTTATCTACCAGCCCAAGAAACCAACAAACACAGAAGACAAACAGTAAATCAGAAAGAAACAAAAGATACTTAAAACACCAAAACAAAAATCAATAAAATGCTAGGAGTAAATCAACACCTTTCAATAATAAGTCTGAATGTAAAAGGATTAAATTCCACACTCAAAAGACACAGATTGACTGATTGGATTAAAAAGTTGAACCCAGGGCCGGCCCGGTGGCGCACTGCTGCAGTGCGCTGCTTGGGAAGCGCGGTGGCGCTCCCGCTGAGGGTTCGGATCCCACATACAGACCGGTTCCCGCTCACTGGCTGAGCGAGGCGTGGGAGCAACACCGAGGGTTGCGGTCCCGTTGCCGGTCCCGGTCCGGTACGGGCACGACACTGAGGGTTGCAGTCCATTGCCGGACATGAAAAAAGACAAAAAAAAAAAAAAGAAGAAAAAAGTTGAACCCAATACTTTGCCGCCTTCAAGAGACTCACCTCACCTGTAAAGGCACACACAGAGTAAGAATGAAAGGATGGAAAAATACATACCATGCAAATAGAAATGAAAAACAAGCTGGAGTAGCTATTCTCATATCAGATAAAATGGACTTTAAACCAAAAACCATAAAAAGAGATAAAGAAGGCCCCTATGTAATGATAAAAGGATCTGTCCATCAAGAAGACATAGCAATCATAAACATATATGCACCCAACATTGGAGCAGCCAGATTTGTAAAGCACACTATTAGACCTAAAGAATGAGATAGACCCTAATACCATAATAGCAGGGGACCTGAACACCCTACTCTAAAGATTGGACAGACCACCTATTCCAAAAATCAACAGAGAAATACAAGATCTAAACAACACTTTAGACCAATTGGACTTGGCAGATATCTATAGAACATTTCATCCAACAACCTCAGAAAATTCATTCTTCTCATCAGCACATGGAACATTCTCCAGAATAGACTACATGTGAGGTCACAAATCAAGTCTCAGCAAATTCAAAAAATTGGAATTATTCCATGTATTTTTCAGACCACAGTGGATTAAAACTAGAAATCAATAACAATTGAACCTCTGTAAACTATACAAATACATAGAAATTAAACAACATTCTACTTAATGACATATGGGTCCAAGAAGAATTTAAATGGGAAATCAAAAATTTTCTTTGAACTAATGAAAATAATGACACATCAAACCAAAAGCTGTGGAATGCTGCACAAGTGGTACTAAGGGGGAAACTTATCACATTAAATGCTTACTTCAGAAGATGGAATGATGGAAAGTAAACAACCTAACACTTCACCTTAAAGGATTAGAAAAACAACAATCTGAACCTACAGTTAGTAGACAGAAAGAAATAATTAAAATCAGTGCAAAACTAAATGAAATAGAAACCCCCCCAAAATTATGCAACAAATCAATGAAACAAAAAGTTGGTTTTGAAAGACAAATAAAATTCACAAACCATTAGCAAGCCTAACTAGAAAAAGAAGAAAGAAAACACAAATAACAAAAATTAGAAATGAAAAAAGGTGATATTACAACTGATACCTTAGAAATACAAAGAATCATTAGAGACTACTATAAGCAGCTATACACCAACAAATTTGGAAATCTGGCAGAAAAGGATAAATTTTTGGCCACACACAAACTACCAAGTTTGAGCCAAGAAGACATAAAAAACCTGAACAGACCAATAACAATCAAAGAGACTGAAACTGTTATCAGCAGTCTCCCAACAAAGAAAAGCACAGTACCGGATGGCTTTATTGCAGAATTCTACCAAATCTTTAAAGAAGAATTAATATCAGTTCTCTACAAACTATTCTAAAAAATTGAAACAGAGTCCATTCTCCCAAATGCATTCTATGAGGCAAACATCACTCTCATTCCAAAACCAGACAAAGACACACCAGAAATAAAACTACAGGCCAATTTCTTTGATGAATGTAGATGCAAAAATCCTCAATAAAATATTAGCTAATAGAATACAGCAACACATATGTAAAATTATATGCCATGATCAAGTGGGATTCATCCCAGGAATGCAAAGTTTATTCAACATATGCAAATCAATAAATGTGATAAACCACATCAATAAAATCAAAAACAAAAATCATACGATCATCTCTATAGATGCTGAAAAAGCATTTGACAAAATTCAACATTCATTCACGATAAAGACTCTATAAATTGGGTATAGAAGTAAATTATCTCAATGCAACTAAAGTCATATATGACAAACCCACTGTCAATATCCCGAATGGGGAAAAGTTGAAAGCTTTTCCCTTAAGAACAGGAACAAGAAAAGGATGTCCTCTCTTGCCAATCCTATTCAATATGGTGTTGGAAATACTAGGCAGAGTAATCACGGAAGAGAAGGAAATAAAGAGCATCCAGATTGGAAAAGATGAAGTCAAACTGTCCCTGTTTGCAGATGACATGATCCTAAAAATAGAACAGCCTAAATACCCTACCAAAAATCTCTTAGAGTTGATCGATTTCAGCAAAGTTGCAGGATACAAAATCAACATGCAAAAATCCGTAGCATTTCTATACTCCCACAATGAACTAGCAGGAAAAGAAATCAAGAAGGCTAGCCCATTTTCAGTAGTCAACAAAAAAATAAAATACTTAGGAATAAAGTTAACCAAGTATGTGAAAAATCTCTATGATGAGAACTACAAACCACTGTTGTGAGAAATTAAAGAGGACACAAGAAGATAGACAGATATCCCATGCTCTTGGATTGGAAGAATTAACACTATGACAATGTCCATACTACCCAAAGTGATCTACAGATTCAACACAATCCCCATCAAAATTCCACTGACATTTTTCTCAGAATTGAAATAAACAATCCTAATATTCATATGGAATAACAAAAGACCATGAATAGCCAAAGCAATCCTGAGCAAAATAAATAAATAAATAAAGCCAGAGACATTTAAAGTCTACCTGACTTTAAACTATACTACGAAGCTGTAGTAGCCAAGCAGCCTGCTACTGGCATAAAAACAGACACACAGACCAATGGAACAGAATAGAGAACGCAGAAATCAATCCCTGTACCTACAGCCATCTGATCTTCAAGAAAGGCACCAAGACTACACACTGGGGAAGAGACTGTCTCTTCAGTGAATGATGCTGGGAAAATTGGACATTCATATGTAGGAGAATAAAACTAGACCCATACCTCTCAAAATATACCAAAGTCAACTCAAAATGAATTAAAGAATTAAATATACATCCAGAAACAATAAAACTCCTTATAGAAAACACAGGGAAAACATTCCAGGGAGTAGGAGTGGGTACAGACTTTATTAATATGTCCCCAAAAGCACAGGCAACCAAAGGAAAAATAAACAAATGGGATAATATCAAACTAATATAAAAGGTTTCTGCACAGCAAAAGAAACAGCAGAGCAAAAAGACTACCAACAGAGTGGGAGAAAATATTGGCAAACTATACATCTGACAAAGGATTAATAACCAGATATACAAGGAACTCAAAGAACTTAACAGGCAAAAAACAAGTAACCAAATTAAAAAATTGGCAAAGGAGCTGAATAGGCATTTCTCAAACAAAGATATTTGAATGGCTAACAGACGCATGAAAAAAATGCTCAACATCACTCAGAATTTGAGAAATGCAAATCAAAAACACTTTGAGATAACGTCTCACTCTGGTTAGGATGGCTAATATCCAAAAGACTGAGAATGATAAATGCTGGTGATGATGTAGAGAAAAAGGAACCCTCCTACCCTGTTGGTGAGACTGCAAAATGGTGCACCCTTTATGGAAAATGGTATAGAAGTTTCTCAAACAATTACACACAGATCTACCATGTGACCCAGCTATCCCACTGCTGAGAATATACCCAGAGGAATGTGCGTTATCATGCCAAAGGGATACTTGTAATGCCATGTTTATTGCAGCACTATTTACAATAGCCAAGAGTTGGAACCAAGCTAAATGTCCATCATCAGATGAGTGGATAAGGAAACTGTGGTATATCTACACAATGGAATACTACTCTGCTATAAAAAAGAGTGAAATACTATCATTTGCAGCAACCTGGATGGACTTAGAGAAAATTATATTAAGTGAAATAAGCCAGGCACAGAATGAGAAATACCAAATGTTCTCACTTATTTGTGGGAGCTAATAAAAATAAATAAATAAATATACAAACAAACAAATGGGGGGGAGACAACAATCAAAACAATTCCTTGAACTTGTTAAGACAAATGAACAGTTATGATGTTGATGGGAGCAGGTGAGGGAGTGAGGAAAAGAAGGAATTGGTAAAGGGACATGAAAATCAACTACATTGTCTATTGATAATTTTTTTTTAAAGGGACTTATTTGAAAAAAAAAATCCTATGGCATTAAATAAATAAACAGATAAATTGGTGCGAAACATCAAAACTCTTAGAAGAGAAAGAGTAGAAGAGGTGGAATGTCTCAAGTCTCAACCAGAACTGATGAGGCCTATTGTCCTAGCCCTGTGTTCCCAGCTGCCCAGAGTTGGTGGTGAGTGTGCCCTAGTGCGTGTGGCGACAGTGAGAGAGGTGCAAGGGCTGGGGTGATGGTTGTGCCTTTTCCAGAAATTCTAAAAAAAAGTTCTCTAATCAGCTAGCTTAATGGTTGTCCATTAAATTTTCCTGCCATTCTTAGTTTTGCTGTTTCTCAGCAAAGGATCCAGTCATGTGAAGCTATCTAATTTTGAGAAGTGTAGTTGCCAGGTTTACCTCAAGATTTAATTCCAGGCCAGACTGATATGCATCTGGGCATATTTGGAGAAAAACCAACCTAATCATGCAATAGGTAGATAATGTGACCAATTATCTGTAATAACAATGTTAATGATGCTTAGAATGTTAACAGCAACTATCCCTTTTGAGTGCTTCCTATCGTATTCCAGGCATGGTTCTGGCTCTAACTACTGTCCCTATACTAACTCATTTAATTCTTATAACAAGGCTATGAGCTAGATTACTGTTTTAATTCCCATTTTAGGGATGAGAAAACTGATGTTAGGTATTTTGCACAAGGTCACACAGCTAGCTATATGCCTAAAAGCCATTATTTGAAATTGGCTCCAGAGGCTACACCCTAAATCGTTATGCCATGTAGCTCTTTCATCTATTTGTGATATTTAGTTTCTCCATGTGTTAACACAGAAACACAGGGAAACAGAAATAGAGGAGAATGGTGACATGCTACTTCATGTGTTTTCATGTTTAGGATTATGGCTAGAAAAGCCATGAGGCTCTGAGGAGCTCTCGTCTGAGGGTACACGCTTTCTAGAGAGGTCTGCTTTCACTTTTCTGTTGGTGCCCCAGTGGTGTTACCAACCAAAGACAGCTTTTTATCTTATTCTTTCAGTTTGGTGCTTCCTGAGTTATGTAGGTATTTTAAATATGAATCCCTAAACAATGTGAACAAATCTTGATTTATGAATTTTCAGCAAACGGTGTTTTCATCCCTGGAGCACAGGGCAAAACACTCAGGCTTTCTCTTAATCTTCATTTGCCAATGGGTGAATTCTTTTCTAGATCACCCTTTACACTGTGTGTGTCCCTTTGAGGACCCACTTTTTTAGGTATCTCCATTCCAATATTACACCTTACTTTTAAGTCCAAGGCTTCACCTCCAGCCACATCCTGGTGGGTGAAATCAAAGCCCCTTGCTAATGAAGATTGGTGACTCTTCCTATGGGAAGCCAAAGAAAGTGTCAGCCTAAGCTTAATAGTCAGATATTTCAGACTGTTCTTTATTTTTGACCTCTACTAAACTCTCTTATTCTCCTACGAGCTACACGTTGCATGTACTTGATTGATTATACTTCAGTCAGGCTTTCTAGGTGTTATGTGGCAAGAGGGTTTTAATGTTTGCAACATTGCCAGTAATGGAAGTGACTTTTTTAAAAAAGAAGAAAAAAATTTTAACTATGAAATAATCAGGGGAAAATCTTTTAACACAAATATAACAAAATAACTTTGAACATGCAAACTACTACTATTTGTTACACCTAATATACAACTAAATCTTTATTTTCTATTTGAGATGACATTATCTATCATCCCATTGTTGAATACCATTTTCTCTTAAAATATGTTTAATATTTATAATACTGTTGTTAAGTAGAAGACATTCATTTAATATGGTGCCAGCTCTTCCACAATCCACTTAGATTTGGAGAAATTATAGGAACAATCTTTTTGTTGAATAGTTTTAAGAACATGTTTGCTCAAATTGTCCTAGCTAACAGTCATTAAACAGAATTTAATTGAGTTTTAACTTTTTTAATTATAACAAAAACAGAGTTATAAATTAGTTTTTAAAATTCTTGATTTTTCAGGAAGAGACAAATGGACGGTACCCAACAGAAACAATTATAATGACAAAATATTTACCTACTTTTGCAGCCTGCTCCCCTTTCAATGTCAGAAAACTGAATAAACAGTCTACAATAGGGGGCAGCACCAACTCATGGATTTCTTATTAAACTATGCTTCTGTTTTTCAGCCAAGAATATATCAGTACTAAGCTATATGTTTTAATGAATAGAATCGAAGGATTTTAGAGTTAGAAGAAACATTAAAGATGATCTGCTCTACACTTTAATGTACAAATGAGGAAAACAGAGAGGACCAGGTCATGTGTCCAAAGTTATACTGGGAATCAGTAGTATAACCAGTTTTCTTGCCACCACACCAAAAATTTAGCAGAGATTTAAAACATTTTAATGCAACATCTTTCATAACATTGACATTTTAAGCAGTAAAAAATAAAAACCCAGTTTCAAGTTATTTTAATGTTCAAAATCAATTTCAGGCACATGCTCACAACCTCCACCTTAATAAACCAGACTAATTTCACAGAGGTCTTCTAAGCATAAAGGAGAAACTAAATATCAACAACAAAAACATTAAGAACTTTTATGTCATGGGTAGCATAGAAGTTTATTTTATTGGTTCGTACATCTATACATTGATGCACTCATATCTTCTTCTGCAGTTGCGACTCACATCCAAGTTCAATGTCTTTATTGAAATATGTATATTTAGATTTTTTGTGTCTGCAAGGCATTAACAGATTTTCTTGCTTTGAAAAAAATGTAATCGTTAGTTCAAAAGGAATATCAGATGATCAAAGACA
The DNA here is from genome assembly GCF_000696425.1 of Galeopterus variegatus. Classification (NCBI taxonomy): domain Eukaryota; kingdom Metazoa; phylum Chordata; class Mammalia; order Dermoptera; family Cynocephalidae; genus Galeopterus; species Galeopterus variegatus. The sequence continues at coordinate 253,195 of NW_007727004.1, forward strand.
GAATTGAGCCATTACCTGAGTAGAGAAAAGGAAATACAGCTAATGGGCATTGAATACAACCCTGCCCAGATGTGACCCCACTGCCTGCTGGCCTGACATACTAGATGGAACAGACAACATGTCTGGGAATGTAGGAATACTTTGCTCAGAGTTTTGGCAAATCAGATGACAGTCAGTTATGAAGATTATTCCTTGCCATGCTCAGTGTCTATTTTATCCCCTTGAATTGCTTTGTCATTATTATTTTTTCTAGTAGTTATAACATTTCTGTTTTTCCCTATGTTTCCTGTTTTTGTGTATCTCTCTCCATTCTACATGGCTTTGTGTATTTCTGATTACCGAGGACTCATGCCACTTGCTTAAGATATGGTCACAGGACCTGCCTTGACATGGAAATCAGGGGACATTATGCTGTTTTCTTCCCTGATAGCTTTGTAACTTTCAAAAAGAAACTATGGGGCCGGCCCGGTGGCGCACTGCTACAGTGCGCCGCTTGGGAAGCGCTGCGGCGCTCCCGCCGAGGGTTTGGATCCCACATACAGACCGGCCGCTCACTGGCTGAGCGAGGTGCGGAAGCAACACCGAGGGTTGCGATCCCGTTGCCAGTCCCGGTCCGGTACGGGCGTGACACTGAGGGTTGAGATCCGTTGCCGGTCAGGAAAAAAGACAAAAAGGAAAAAAAAAAAAAGAAACTATGTATATATCGCCGGTGTTTTGAGAGATCACTTTGTGAATGAAATAAATTGAGAAATAGACACAGGAGGGAAGCAAAAATCACTTTTATCCTGATAAGGCTCTTTTAAGGACATGCCATATTCTCTGGCGATAATAGGTTTACAGAATGGTGTAGAATCAGTTACCCTCCCTGTCTCAGGCAGTGGTGTAGGCTTGTCCCTATAAAACTTACCCTATGGAGGAGCTAGCTAGGACTGTGTGCTCCCTGCAGATAGGTTACCTCCCTGAAGACAGACAAAAAGAATAGACTGAACTCATGCTCAGTTTCTTCTCTTAAACTCACTTGTTGAGTAATTATCCCTGCTCCCCGAGACAAGTAAATGAGGGGTAGAGAATGGTCAGGAGAGTCCTCTAATGCCACAGTCTCTACATGGAAATGTCAGGTGTGGAGCATGATGGTGCTACAGGTTGTGCTTGTCCACTCAAGTCTTCTCTCCTTCTTTCATGATATTACAGCTTCTGATTTCATGAGTTCACAGTGAAGCCACAATAAACACAGCATTTCCTTGCAGCTAGGTGTAGAGACACGGCAGAGTGCTGGCCCATTAAAAGTGTGACAACTTTAAAAGATAACTGCCACATATCCTTCACCTCTCATTGATTCTGTCCTCCTTCCTGTGGCCTCCAGTGTGAATGTGATGGCTGGCGCTGAAGCACCTATCTTGGACCATGAGCTGATCTTGGGAATGGAAGCCATGAACAGTAGAACAAGAAGACAGAGGAAACTTGGGTTGCTGAGGATTTCTTAGGAAAAGTATAAAGAAGTTCTACCACAGAGCTGCCACGTGATCCCTAGACCATCCAATGACACACTTTCATGTAAGGATAAAATGTCTGTCTTCTACGGGTCGCTGTTACCTGCATCTAAACCCAATAATAAAAGATTTAACCCCCAACACATTTGCTTTTTAAATATACCAACACATTTGCTTTTTAAATATACAAAACATGAGCCATATGTTCATTTTTTAAGATATGTCCAAAAATTGGTAGATTTATCTAAGTATAATAACTTAATTGACTTTCAAAATTTTTCTGTCTAAGGCATATTCTTGTCAGAATACAAGTGTACTTAGTTATCCTCAAGTGCCTTCTTATAATTTGGCAGTTTGCTCTACTTGACTCTAAACAGGAAGGAGTATACCTCATACTGGAAGCACCCAGCTCTCCAGTTCTCTCCCTCTCTTGATTCTCAAATTAACCAACTACTCCCACCTATTTTACCAAAATATGAGAACTTCCAAATGACTGTGTTTAGACCCTGTCTCAATAAAAGAATAGAGACAGAGTCATTTTTCGCTTGAGCAACTCAACAGATATCACCAAAGAGACTCCACTATTTAAAATTCATTTATCATTATTCAATAGGATTTTTATTCTACCAGAATTTCCCAGTAAAATACAACTGTCCCTAGTTGTGACACATCACAAACTCAGATTGAGACACATCACAAACTCAGAAAACAGTTTATAAATAACACTAAATACTACCTCATGGATGTTCTGGTTTTGTTTTGGGTTTTTGGGTTTTTTTCTTTTATCTTCTTTTTTTTCAAAATAGCCTGTGATCCAGAATATTATATGAAATTTCCTGATATATAAATATGGGTAACTAGTTATATCTTAAAAACATGTCTGCAGGGTAATGCCTGCTGCCTTTCTTGTTTATTATTTCATGTTTATCAACCCACACGTAGGATTTATTTGACAGCTGACTAAAACCAGTGAAATGTCTGGGAGTTGGTGGGGGAGAATTAATGGAAATAGCACACAGGTAAATTGAAAGACACAAAAGAAGTTACTCCTTCCTGTGCTTGGTGGGAAAACCACAGGCAGAGGTATGTAAAATTTCATCTACTTCAAAATTTACCTTCCTAGAATGGTTAAAATTTAAAAGACTGACCACCCAAATGTTAGTGAGGATGTAGAGCAACTGGAAATCTCATAAATGGCTTCAATCACTTTAGAAAAAATATTTGGAAGTGTCTACTAAAACTAAACATATGCTTACCCTATGACCTAGAAATCCCACTCTTAGTATATGCTCGAGAGACGTGTGCATGTTTACCAAAGGACATGTACAACAATGTTCACAACAGCTGTGCTCACAATAGCCCCAAATGCAAATACAAATAGAGATTGTTTTGAATGAAACATGCCAGACTGAACAAAATACATACTGGGTGATTTCTTTTATATGACATTCAAGACCAGGTAAAACTAATGTGTGGTGATAGAAGTCAGAAAAGTGGTCACGTCTTTGGAGAGTATTGACTGGAATGGTATTACTGGGAGGCAATATTCTAGGGTGATAGAAATCTATATCTATCTGGTTGTGGACATGTGGGTGTCTGTATAATATTGAAAAAATAATCGGCCTGCTGGCTTGACATTTGTGTACTGTGTGTAAGTTAATCCTTAATTGGAAATGGTCAAAAGAAGTTGCCTGTCCATTTGTTGATATTTATTGAAGATGGATCAGGAGTTCAAGGGGATTCATTATATAATTCTCCATATTTTTGTAAATGTTTGAAAATTTATAATAAGTTAAAAAATAGTATGCTTGGCATATGAAACATATAGATCAAGGTTTTGACAGTGGATACCTCTGGAAAGTAGAATTGGGGGAGTTTACTTTAGATGCTTCTGCCATTGCCTGAATTTATAACAATACATTTTAATTTCATAATTTAAAAATTGAAGATAAACTTTTAAAAGTTTTCTATAGCTTGAAATGCTCTAGGATGTCATTTATTTTTAGACTACAATTTACAGCTCTCTAACACTGAAGGAATATTAAAATTTACTGGAAGCATTTTCATAATGTATTTCAAAATGTTCATGAAAAAATAGCATACAAAGACAGTACTAATGTTTTCATGAACCTTTTGAAGCACTGTTATACAAGGGTCCTGTCCCTATACATTGATTTAATTGCTCTAGGGTGGGATCTGGGCATGGGTATTATTTAAAAGTCCTGTAGTTTTTTCTTATGTGTAGAGCAACTTGAGAACCCCTGGACATCAGTCACCAGCTCCTTCTTGAATATAACAGTCCCCTGGGATCCTTTGAAAAACCCCATGCCCTGGTCGAATCCCAGAGCAACTGCATTTGGAAGTCCTCAGTTGATTATAACGTTCAGCCAAGTTTGGAAACAGCTGGTACTGCCTGAAAGTCTCCAAGAAACTTTCCCCCAACTTGCATGTAAGCCAATAAAATACAGTTTCTTGCTTTTATCCATGTTTTAGCCAATTTGCTAGACAAAATGCAGGATGCCTAGTTAAATGTGAATTTCAGACATCAATTTTTAGTAAAAGTATATTCTATGCAATATTTGAGACTCATATACACACACATTTGTTGCTTCTCTGGAGGGGCTTCCTGTATTTTCCTGTGTTTTTATTTGTGAAATCTGGCAACCCTACAAACAAAACACAATGAATGGTACTCTAAAAATCTCTGAACTGCAATGTAGATTTTCTTTGTATGTAAAGGAGCTTTAAGGAGATTGAATACTTGAGGAAAAAGCAAAGAGGAATTTTCTTGCCAATGTCCAGTAAAACCTCCTAAAAATCTTCTTTATTCATCTCCATTCCCCAGTATTCTTAAGCTTTATAGCAACTGGTTGGGTTTCATTGCTGGATTCCCTCACACAACTCAGTAAACAAGCAAGTAATCCCCAAACTCTGTTCCTATCAATTCCACCCCCACACTCAATCCCTTAGTATTCTTAAGCTTTATAGCAACTGGTTGGGTTTCATTGCTGGATTCCCTCACACAACTCACTAAACAAGCAAGTAATCCCCAAACTCTGTTCCTATCAATTCCACCCCCACACTCAATCCCTTCCTAATTTCACCCAATTAAACCTACTTTAGTTTTTGCTAATCTTTTTTCTTTTCTTTTCTTTTCTTTTTCTTACTTTTTTTTTTTTTTTTGCG
>NW_007727004.1:258070-267005 GCF_000696425.1 Galeopterus variegatus
TTTTTTTTTTTTTTTTTTTTTTTTTTTTTTTTATTTTTCTTTTTTTTTTTTTTTTTGCGAGCCACACAGAAAAGTTTCCAAATCAAGAAAATGCACAGATGGGTTAACCAGGGCGCATGTTTGTGCTCGTGCAGAACATGAGCATGCAGAACTCTTAGGATCCATTCTCCATGTTTCATTCCACTTTCATCAGTGTGGAAAGGTAAGCTACAGTGTATAGCTGTCACTGTAAGACTTCAGGTAAATTTATCTCCTGATTGCTGCTTCAGTGTCAGTTTCAAATACAGACCCCAAGAGTCTCCTTCTATAAATGTTCTATTGAAGAGAAAGGACTATTATCTCTGCCAACTTGGAAACTTCATTTTCTAGAATTTTCCATTAACTGCACAAATTGCTACTATAGGTAACAAATATACAATAAGAGAACAACAAATGCTTAAATTGTAACAGTGTCTAATATTCAGTTGCAGGCGGTAAGTATTGAATCTTTTCTACAGATACATTGTGATGTGTTAGAGTGCACTAGACTTTGTAGGGCTCAGCCTATGGTGTGAGCCCAGCAGCCACCTTTGCCAAGTGACCCAAGTCTAGATAGGAAGCTCTGTGCTTTTCCATTTCTGCCTCTGTAAAATTAAAGTCATAATGCCTGAATAGTTTCTAACAGTGTTGTTGTGAGATATTGCATGAGATAATATATTTGGTTAAGATCGGATTTTGCAAATATTAGCATTTTTACTAGGTACAAGAAAAGAAGGAAATGTAGGAACCTTAATTTAGCCAGGCTCTAACACAGTCTCTTAGAGCTATCAAAGCAAATGGACCCAGAAACACCCTCAGGGGATAAGAGAAATGTCTGGTTAGCTGGCCAACTGTAAGCACAGATTTTTTTAAAGAAAAAGAAAAGAAGTAAAGTGCCAAGCCACAAGATTAGCCCTCTCTGAGGTTCCTGGAATCCTAACTGGGGATCATGGATATGTTAAATAGTCATGTTCCCTTCCCTTGATTAGATGGAAGCATTAAGTCATCTGAAACTAACGCTGAGTCACAGACATACTTACGGGAAGGTTCCCAAAGTCTGAGTGGTAAAGTGAATGGGATGGGAAGAGATGTGCATGGATACCAGGTTTCCACATGTCTAGCTTAGCTAGTTCAAAGTTCCCCTTAGGAACTAGAACCCATTTCTGTTTTTAGAGTTCAAGGTGACTACATTACTTTGGGCTCCTTCAAGTTTGAATATGTTATCATTCTGACAAGCTCTAGACTCAAGTATCCTATTGCAGTTTTAAAAAATTCAAACAGCATATTTAACCTTCCTCAAAAGAAAACAAGAGAAATGTGAGTTACGATGTTATCTACCCATATATAATTCATCTATTCGATTTTTAGTCATACTAAATTGTTTACAAATGTAACTGCCTTCATATAACATATATATACACATATATATGTTATTCTGACAAGAATATATATATATATATATACATATATCTACACACATGTATCTATATCTCCATTGTTAGCAAGATATTCATTCTTGGCAAGGACTTAGTTGTGGTGAAGCTGGTGAGGGAAACTTCTAAGGTGTCTCTTGCTAATACAGTTTTGGAAATCATCTTTAGAAACCACTCTCCATTCCCCAAACTACAAACCTCAGTCCACACGATACACTCTATGATGCAGTTGAACCATTCAGCACAGTCACCCGCTTATCTCAAGTTCACCTTCAGAGATTTACCAAATTAAATCACTCCCCTCAGAAAATCTCCAGAGGCTTTTCATTTACCTACACGTCCTAAAGCAAGCATTGTTTCCCCAATGGGCCCAGCTCATTCCTCCCGTCTCTTCAGGGAGCTCACTCCTTTTCTTCATATGTCACCTCTTTGGAAAGGCATGCTCTGACCCCTCTGTCTAAAATATTTCCAATCTGCCAAGTCATCCCCTCCTTCTTCTCAGCACTTAACACCGTCATATTTGTTCATGTATAATAAAGGTGGAGATTTTGTGTGTTATGTTTACACTATAGCCTCACTGCCTACAATAGTGACTAACAAGAAGCAGGGACTAAATAAATATTGAATAAATGCCATTGAGGATAGGCAAAATAATATGATGTTCTTCATAAAAATAATTTCAAAAGAGGAGTTTAAAAGGTTATGGATGAGAGTAGCATCATTAGAGTAAATGTGTTCCTAGCCTTAGCTACTATAAAGGAGACACTGATTATTTGGAAACATTCATTGACCATAAAAAAGACAGTTTTTGTTTAAAAATGCAACACATTATATAATCAGATTGACTGCCTGCTTTTATGCTCTTCGAAGCTTTTTAGCAAGAGACTTTTAGCTCCTGGCTAGAGTTTTGTCCTGGGATACATATCTGAGAATAATCTTCTTTCTCGCCAAATTATTCTGCAGAGCCTTTCTGCTTTTAGAAACTGAGGTCAGGAATGCAACAGGTGTCTCAGAAGTAAGCACCAAAGCCAGGGCAGCTGATAGTTGGCCTCTTTTCAGTTGCAGAACAACAGTTGGCTGGTAGCTGAAGCTACCCGTTTGGAGGACAGGAGTCTGTTATATGGTTTTAGACATTACAAGGAGGAAACCAGAGGAGATCTTAAGTCGCCAGCTGGGCAACCTGGCACCATCTCAATAGTTTCTGGAAGGGATGAGTGACGGTTGTTTTAACAGCTTTTTCTTTTCTTTGCTGTTGTTGCTGCTGCACCAGAAATAGTGCATTAGTGGAAAATGGCAGGGTTTGGTTTATAAGGCAGGGGCTTTGCTGTATTTGAGCCTTTGACCCTTAGGTTTATGAACAGGAGTAATTACTGACTGTCTTTGTGAGCTGGAAAGTCATTTTCAAATTGGTAAATGCTTAAAAAAACAAACAAAAATCCCGCAGTGGCAGGTTGTTGGCACTGGGCAAAAAAACTTATGCACAACGGAATTCTGTGAGACTAACTTATCTGACTTAGCAGAATTGGATAAAGCTGAAATGTAAATCTCTTCAGAGTGGAATGCCAGTAAGTAAGTCAATTCTTGAATTGAAAGACAGGACATAAAACTGATTATTTGGTGTGACTGAAGTGTTGCTTCACATGCACACACTCTCTCTCTCTCACACACACACACACATTATACATAAATCATAAACATTCTAACATATGTTCAGAAACAATGCTAAAAGAAACATCAAAATGTAAACTCTGGTTAGGTCTGTGTGGTTGTATTATGAGTGATTTTGTTTCCTTTATTTCTACTGTATTTCCCCATTTTCCTTTCCAAGCTTTCTTCTTCAATCTCTTCATATTCGGCTCTGCTGCTAACAAACCCTTGATACTTCTCAAGCCCAACTGGGCAGGTCCAAACCTGTCCAAGTTCACCTCTGCCTCCCTGGGCTCTGAAGCCTTTTGTTGCTTCTCCTGTTGTTCCCCATCCCTGGGTCCAAGCTCACAGGATTAAACTGTTTTTTACTTTCAGCTGCAAAGAATAGTTCTGCGTCTGAAACTTAGGAAGTTTTAAAACATGGTCACAAAGTTCTTTGACACTATGCTATTGAAAGATGGGGTCTATGTCCCCTCCTCTTAAGTATTGACAGACTTGTGATTATTACTGTTCCAGTCAGTTGAGTATGGTGTGAGTGACACTGTGTGGAACATAAAGCTGGGACATGAAAGGCAGTGGAGTTTCTAGCTTGTTTTCTAGAACACTGATGCTTGGAGCCTGAAGCCACTGCATAAAGTCTACTACCTTGAGGCTGCTATGACAGGAGATTCTGTGTGGGCACTGAGCCCAACAATGAAAGTGAATGAGCATTTAGATGATTCCAGCTCTGTGGGGTTTCCCACAGCCTTTGAATCTTCCTGGCTGAGACCCAAGACATGTAAAAACAGAATCAAGCTGTTTGTACTATGTCCTGTCTGAATTCCTGATGCCAGAATCTGGGAGCTTAACAAAATGGTTGTTGTAAGTGGCACAGCCAAATTCTGGGGTAACTTGTTACACAGCAATAATAACCAAAACAGGACACTTGAACTCTACTTGAGCCAAACTTCTTACAAAGAACTGAAGTCTGCTATTTTTCTATGGCCCAGGAGCCAAAATGCAACCATCCTTCTGGGCTGACATAATGTTTATCCCAAGTGTTCCAACAACTTAAGCAGCCTGAAGGGGGAACTCTGCTTCCTATTACAGAGGTACTCAAGGAGACCCTAAGAATAGTTAGACATTGCTTTTAATAAGTCATATCCTTCTCTTAATAAGTCTTGTCCTTCTCTGCGAAACTTTTGGATCCCCAGGATTAAAGGACTCACATACTTTGCCTTTCACATTCTATATTCTCACTTCCTAAAAAGCATGAATTAGCCTGTCTCCTGGTCTTCCAGTTTGGATTTAGCTGAACATCCTAACATAAAGTTTTTCTTCAGTTAGGACCTAAGGCCACATATGCCCTGAATGTCAGGCGTCAGAAAAGGAGACAATGGAAAATCAAGAACATGGATAAAAATTGAAAGCACAGGAGAAAATTAGGAACTAAAGGAAACGTAAAAAAGAACTATTATTCTTGGTCATTTACTGTGTGCCAGGATGGTACATGTATTATGCCATTTCAACATAGTGACAATACTAATGACATATTTTTATTATACCCATGATAAATGGAGGCACATATTTCTCTCGAGGTGGACACGGGTGGTAGTCATACATACTAGCCTGACACCAGATCCGGCTCTCTTAGTCACTAGACCCTACAGTCCATATATAGTCAAAACTATTGTTACAATAATATTAAAGTGTTATGTGCCTTTTTCACTCATTATCTCACAAGTTTGTGGTAGAATTTTCCCTTGTATATTTGGAAGACCTGCATAACTTGGTAAGCCAACATATTTCAAACTTCCAATGCACAATGTTACAAAAATCATGCATGGGTAAAATATGTCATTCCAAATACATGATAGACTAATGGGTTTTAACATAACAGAGTACCGAGAATTAATTGACATGTTTTCAGATTTCACATCACAACTAAACTTTCAGAAACTACCACTTTTCCAATTTTGTTATATCATCAAAAGAGAAAATGCACAATTATCTGAAAAGGCTATTAAAATAATCCTCTCTTTTTCTGCTACATATTTTATGAAGCTAGATTTTCTTCACACACTTCAACCCAAAAGCAAAAACATCACAACAGATTGAATGCAGAAGATATAAATATAGCTGTGTTCTATTTAGACAAATATTTAAGACATTTTCCAATCTTTTAATCAAATTTTTTGTTAGGGAAAGTATAGCTATTTTTCATAAAATATATTATTTATGTTAGCATATTGCCATTGTTATTTTAAAATGAATAAATATTAAAATGTCTGTTTTCACTTTGAATATGGTAAATATTAATAAATATAATCGACACAAGCAAAAGGCCTTTGGGAACTTTAATAATTTTTAAGAATACAAAGTGTTCCTAAGACCAAACAGTTGAGAATCTCTGGCCTAGAAATTCGGTAGGTGAATTTTAGGGACATTTTGCCTTTATTATAATAGAGGTGACTTTTGCCTTTATTATAATAGAATCTACAGTGTATCTAAGTGCAAGGACAGAGAGGTGCTGAGGGTCCAAGAGATAGGGCCACTGACAGGGTGCAGTGTGGGAGAAGGTTATGAGTGACTGGACCCAGAGCAGGTGACTTTTGCCTTTATTATAATAGAATCTACAGTGTATCTAAGTGCAAGGACAGAGAGGTGCCGAGGGTCCAGGAGATAGGGCCACTGACAGGGTGCAGTGTGGGAGAAGGTTATGAGTGACTGGACCCAGAGCAGGGGTGGAGGGGCCTTCCTGGGAGATTTGGTGATGCAGTGAACGCAGGCACATCTATAGGGGGAACAGGGAAGGAAGGGAGCTGAAAACCTTTATAATGATGGCTTCCACTTTTTCTATTAAGTAGAAGACAGGATTCTTTTGAGACTGAGATTGTGGGCTGGAAGTTGAAGGAAGAGATAAAGAACTATACAAGCCATTACAGAAACAGGAGAGAAAGCTTCCCAGGAGCATGAAGTCTTATAATAGCAAATGATCAAAAATGAATTTTTGAATTCCTGAAACTTCCTATGGAAGAACTTAACAGTTTTCTTGTTGTTATTAAATATCATTTATTCAGATTGTACTTAGCTCACATGAAAAGCAAAGAATGAGGAAAAGATTATTTCATAAAAATGGTAATGATAAAAACTTGGAGTTAGGCACCTTAGGTAAATCTTATTAAACTGAACATCAAATTAAATTAAAGAATTTTTTTTCCATTTTAGAAAAGTCACTATCCATATTCTTCTTCATGTCCACTATAGATTAAAAACAATGTGACTATTTCTAATGTAGTGTATGGCTTAAAAGTATAGAGCAAGAGTTATACCATTTATAAAGCTGGAAACTCACACATGATTAAAAACCTCTCCTTGAAACTAGCATCCAAAGTTCCCTAAAACAGAATTGCATTGATGTAACTTTAAAAATATGTGTTGGGATTTACCCTGCTTCTGTCTCAATCAACGTTGTTATATATGTGTCTCTCAAACAATTCTACGAAAATATCAAATAATGCTATATAAACTTAATTCATAATTCAGTGTGATTACAAATATTTCCATAGGGGCAGTTAGTAGGGAGTTGTTCAGACTGTGAGAAGATATAAGGCCTTGATGTAGCTTTGGGCCTAGCAAGCATCAGGGACCCACAAGGAGAGATGAGGCAACTTATGATGAGAATTCACTGAAGAAGTGGAAGCTGTCAAGGCACAAAAGGTGACCTTACACATCGTTGTCGAATCATCTTACTTTTCACAATCAGCTATATCCCTCTAAGAGATGCTAAATGTTGTACTGCTGAAATGTACAAAGCAATTAGTTGCACCGTCAATGATGTCAAATTCAAATTGTACTAGCAGAGCCTTGATGATTCAGGGAAACATAAAACCTACGGCCCACATTCCATAACTGTCTCTCCACATGGCCATGAAACCAAACCAGTCTTTCTTCAACTGGTGCAGCAAAAAGTCACAAAAGATTTCTTTTATAGACGAACATATGAAAGTTTCAGCAACACTTGACAAGAAGGGTACAATATTTTTTTTTTTTGTCTTTTTCCATGTCCGGCAACGGATCGCAACCCTCAGTGTTGCCCCCGCACTGGACTGGACCGGCAACGGGATTGCAACCCCCGGTGCCGCCCCCGCGCCTCGCTCAGCCTGTGAGCGGGAACTGGTCCGTATGTGGGATCTGAACCCTCGGGCGGGAGCGCCGCCGCGCTTCCCAAGCGGCGCACTATCCAGTGCGCCACCGGGCCGGCCAAAGGGTACAATATTGATTTATGTTGTCTTGATGGTGACTCTAGGTATTTATGACCACCTAGTCTCAGTATTTTGTCACTCTAGTACTTCAGATCATCCACAGATTTATTTTACCATTGGAAGATGTATATTGGTTTCTTGGTTATATTTGAAAACTGGACCTTTTAAAATTTTTAGAATGTATTTTCTCAAACTACTGCAAAGAGAAAATTAATGTCAATGCTAAACAAGGGGAAAACCGTGTATGGACCATCTCTTCTGCATCAGCACTTTAAATCATTATAGGAGAAGCACTGGACTGAGTTTAGACTAAGGAAAAACTGATTTCTGTTTGTTGTAAAGACTATAAAACAATTTTTGTTAAAACTTATACTGAGATGAGCCATTATCGTGTTTATACCTTTCAGTTAAGTTTTTTTTGACTTAAAACTGTACAAAATTTTTATGTTTAAAATAATTTAAAGGGCTGACCCTGTGGCTCACTCAGGAGAGTGCGGTGCTGGGAGCGCTGCGGCCGTGGGTTCGGACCCTATATAGGGATGGCCGGTGTGCTCACTGGCTGAGCGCAGTGCGGGCGACACCAAGGCAAGGGTTACAATCCCCTTCCGGTCACAAAAAAAAAAACAAAAGAAAAGAAAAAAATAATAATTATATTTATAATAATTTAAATACACTCCAGAGGTTTCTGAATATACAAATGCAGTTATAAATCACATACTGTCTAGAAATCTTGTTAGTCACGTTGTTTAACATAATTGGATTTCAAGATGTGGTGATGCCATTGTACTAGCACTGCACGTGTTTAATTTATTGCTTTATTTTGTCCATCACAAAGCTAACAAGTGAACAGTGCTACCGTGCAGAGTTCTATAGTTCTCACCATCTGGAGATTTGTAAAGCAGACTTACATATTTATAACAGCGATACGGACTACAGCAGCCATAAACATTAAACTGTGGTGACTTTAAAAACCTGAAGGTTCCATATTACCTCTTTATGAGAAGTTTTGTAAAAGATTTAAATTATTTTACAATCAAGCTTCAAAGTTTTACCTTATCCAAAATTTTAAATTTCAGTATTATTAAAAACATTCTTAACAAGGATATCATTTAACTTAAAAACTTTCTCTTCTAGATTTTATGTGAACAAAATTTAATTATTTGTACTGCAGCCACAGAATCTTCTGCTTCTAAGTCTAAAAGAGTTTTTCATAATGTATGTTTTTTGTTGCTTTATTGTCTATAAATCTTGGTATCGTGTGCAAATTATTTTAAATATGAATAGAAAAGTATTTTCATGCTATAAAACACATTTTAGTAAAAAAAGTTTTTGCAAAATTAAATAAATGTAGGATGCTTTCCCATTCAAAAATTAAGGAATTGGTTCCTCAATATTAAATGAGATATTTTCTTTTTTTTTGTCTTTTTGTCTTTTTCCATGTCCGGCAACAGATCGCAACCCTCAGTGTTGCCCCCGTACCGGACCGGGAACCGGCAACGAGATTGCAACCCTCCGTGTTGCTCCCGCGCCTCGCTCAGCCAGTGAGCGGGAACCGGTCTGTATGTGGGATCCGAACCCTCGGGCGGGAGCGCC
>NW_007727004.1:267432-276011 GCF_000696425.1 Galeopterus variegatus
CTTATGAGCTAAACATGAATGGCAATTGTTTTCTCCTTGCATGATTGGTTTAGGAGTGACCATGTGACTTAATTCTGGCAAATGACATAAGAGGAAATCTTTTGGGCAGCTTCTGGGCAAAGACAGGAATAAAAGCAGTTACTTTTGTTTTTCTACATAACTTCCTGTCAACATAATGACCAGAACTGCTACAAATATATTGGTACCAGTCCAAGAACGACAGGAGGACTGAGACAAGAGCATCAGAGAGAAGTAGAGACAGAGACCTAATGCACTGTGTCTGAGGAATTCCCTACCTCTGGTCACCTTCATATAGACAATAACAAATTTTATTTAATTTCAGCTTAATCAAGAGGCTAAGAAACCAGTCCAAGTGTTCACAGGTATCAGAATTGGAACACAGGTTGCACTGAGTGAAAGACCAGAGGCAAACATAATGTCAATTTGTCATTGCTGAATTACCTTTAGAATATCCCCTTAAAAGTAGAAATCAACTCTATGACAGAGAAAATAATTTAGGCACATGAAATTTAGGTGACATGCCCTAATGGTCAACAGCAAAGACGACAAAAAACTCTAATAACTTACCTTTCATTGCTTTATTCTTATAATAAAAAATAGTATTTTTGGTAATTGTTATTTTTTTAGGTAACCGAAGAATCAAAATTAATTATTTCCTTGGTTTGTATTATGCTTTCTAAAATGACTAGCACTAAGAACTGACATGGACAAAAAACAAAGACACAAAAGCACATAAATTTATTAAATTCAACTATTTAATTACACATCAACTATACCTTATTATAAACAGCAAATGACAATGAAACATTATCTGGAAAGGATAATTCAAATTACTATTTTATCTGAGACATTAACATATATTTACAATAATCTAGTATTCAAAATTCAGAATATTCATTTTTTAATGACTTTTTAATTTAATTTAATTTTTTAATTGACATAAAATAATTGTACATATATATGGGGTACAGAGTAATGTTTTGATACATGTATATGCTGTGATGATCGAATCAGGTTAATTACCATGTCCATCACCGCAAACATTTTTCTTTCTTATTTTGTGATAAAGAGATTTGAAATCCTCTCTTCTAGCCAGTTGAAATATACAATAAATTATTATTAATTATAGATTCTTAGCACTACTATCTAAGAACTTATCCTTCCTATCTAGATGTAATTCTGTATCTGTTAACCAATCTCAGTAGATATATTATAGACTAAAGAAACTCATAATGTGATTTAATTTATTATTTAGCACAGTGACTTGCTTGTACATGTAGATATTCAAAGAGAGAGTGGTGTCTAATTCATCTTAAAATCCTGAAAACAAAGTAGTGTCTGGAATATGGTGCTTGCATTAAAACTATTTGTTGAATAAACAAATAAACAACTGTGCACTCACTTTAAGGAAACCATCAGTGGAATAAAGAGAGAAAGAGATTTTCTGCTTTTGTGATTGATTTTGGGCAATCTTGCTGTGTGGATACTAGTTATAACCGTTATTTGTCTTGATTTAGGCAATAAATTATAAGCATTGAAAAAATGAAAATTCAAAGGAGGCATTAGAGTAACTGATTTGATAATATTTCCCATTTTTAGAGATTTGAAAATTTTTAAGGAAACAATTTTTTTTTTTTTTTTTTTTGAGATGGGCTGCACCACGCTCAGCCAGTGAGCCGACTGGCCATCCCTATATAGGATCCGAACCCGTGGCGGGAGCACTGCTGCACTCCCAGCGCTGCACTCTCCTGAGTGCGCCATGGGCTCGGCCCTTAAAAATTGTTTTTTAAATGATTATTTGCCTTTTACAGTCTATACCTGTCTTAGTTGGTTTTGTGTTGCTTATAACAGAATACCTGAAACTGGCTAATTTATAAATAAATGGAATTTATTTCTTACAGGTTTGAGGCTGGTACGTCCAAGGTCGAGGGGGTGCGTCTGGTGAGGGCCTTTTTCTTGGTGGGGACTCTCTACACAGTCCCACATTGGTGCAGATCATCTCATGGAAAAAGGCCAGGAGTGTGCTCATTGGCTCTCTTCCTCTCCTTGTAAAGCCACCAGTCTATTCCCATGATAACCCATTAATCCATTAACCCATTAATCCATAAATGTATTAATTCATTCATGACGGCATAGTCCTCATTGTCCAATCATCTCTTAAAGGCCTCACTTTTCAAATACCATAATCAAATTTCCTACCCTTTTAATACTGTTACAATGGGGATTAAGCTTCACCATCAGTTTTAGAGGAGACGTTCAAACCGTAGCAATACCTAAAACATTTTTATGTGTGTAAATACTGATAATCCTTTGCATCTAAATAGTGTCTTTACTTTTGGAAAAAAAAGTTGGTGTTAAGTATTTCCAAATTCTGACTTTTTTAAGAATCATATTAACAGCTGAGAAAAAAAATAAGAGATCCTACGCACATTAACAAAGTAACACTACAGCAGTAATTTAGAAAAACACTGTGATTTAACTAAAAGATAAATTAGAGGGCAGTCACAAAATGGCTACCTTCTGATACCATAGTAGTGTGATGATAGCTTCAAAGAACTTTACAAAATATAATGCCTGCAGGGAGTTCAGTGGACGTTTCACATGCAGTCAGCAAATGGGCTGCATGGTCATTATGGCAATCTTCAAAAAGTATGAAGGGGCTCTGTACATTGTGATCTGTCCCTATAATACAGAAAATTATACCTGATGCAAAGTATCCCTTTTGGAAACTTGCAATGAAAAATACTCTAAAGAAGACAACACATATAACTCTGAGGTGCTGCATTCAGAATGGACATGGCATGCCATGTTTTTCTCTATTGGCACACCATTTAAAGTAAATTCTCCCTCCATTCAGTTCTATTGCAAAAATATTTCCTTCATGTCACAGAATACATTTCCAGATTTTAGAAATGATAAAGAATAGTATTAACACTTTTATGGCATATTTCTAAGTAATATCCATTTCCCTAAAGCCAAAGCTTTATAATTTTCTATTATTTTATCCTCTCTGTTCTTTTTATAACATCTAATATTAGAGTTATTTACATCTGTGTTCAGTCCATAATGGGTCTGTGTTCAGTCTCAGTTAGGCTATGCCTTTTGTTCCAAGTTAGCATTATTGCAGATCTCACCAAGTGGCATTATAATAAAACAATCCAACCTAAAAGTATCCTGGTTGAATTAAACACTCGTAACTGATATATGTTATGTTCAGTTTTGCCATAATCATTTCTACCAGAACAGGGATGACAAGTGCCTGCAGAGCATCAGCCATGGGGCAGGGCACATGAGGAAGTACCCAGCAGCAGGTAGTAAGACAGTGCAGGTGGGAGGCTGCTTTGGATTGAATGTCCCCCCAAAACTTTAGAGCATCAGCCGTGGGGCAGGGCACATGAGGAAGTACCCAACAGCAGGTAGTAAGACAGTGCAGGTGGGAGGCTGCTTTGGATTGAATGTCCCCCCAAAACTTGACCTCCACTGTGACAATGTCAAGAGGGTGGGGAATCCTAATATGGTAATTGAAAGGTGGGGCCTTGAAGAGGTGATTAGATTGTAGGACCATGCCATAATGAATGGATTAATAATGGTGGTCATCAGCATGGTTCTGAGAGCTTTGAAAGGAGAGCAAGTGAGATTCTCACTCTGTGTTGCTGTAAAGACACCACCAAGATGTGTTCCCTGGACTTTGGACTTCCCAGCCTCTGAAGCTGTCAGCAATAAATTTTCTTTTCTTATAAATTACCCAGGTATTTATTTCCAGATATTTTGTTGTAAGCAACAGAAATGGACTAATACAGAGGACTTGAGGAGGTTCAGATGTTCAGGGAAGATACAGAATTCTATTCTCTGGAAATTCATGAGAAAATAAGGAGAGATCTCAGTCTGGGATGAATTAAACTATCTGACAGGGATCCAAAGTAGTGACTAAAACACTTGAGCTAAGGTGTGTAAGTAAGTATGTAGTCACAAAGGAATAGAGTGACAATACCATTACTGAAACTAAGCATAGCATATAATCAGAGCTGACTCAGGAAAATCCAATTCCATGCTGAGCTGAATGATTGAGCATAGACTCCTTATATTCTCAATATTTATGAAAAGGATTGATTCTAGATTTTAGGGGCAGGACAAGGAACCAATCAAGGTTTAATGGGGATCCAAAACTTATATTTACTATTTTAGGGATCTTTAAGAAAAAAGATTGTAAGAGTTATAAATACAAAATTACAAAGTGAGAGCTAATTGAAGATAAGAAAAGAAAATCATTTATTGAATCCTTGGAGCTCAGGCTCTTTTCTGAAAGATCTCCATAGACAGTTTCTGAGAAATGCTTTCTTAGTGTTTGTTCCTGATTATAACTGGGCTCCCTTTCCAACCTAAGATATTGTACAACTGCCAGCCACTCCTAACACTCAAAGGAATGCATGTGACAGGCACTGACATTTAAGCTTCATTAGCTTCAGGGAAAATCTGCCTCTGGGCAGAGCAGATTCAAGAGAAAGGAGTTAAATGGTCCTGAGAAGCAAGATAATGAGAAGGGCAGAAAGCCATTAAAACAAAAAAGAGAAAAAAAACTACCAGTTAACAAGAAAATGATGACAGTATATTGTGGTTAATTATAATTCATGTCATTCTGGTGTTACCTATGCCAACAAATATGTCATAGCATGGAACTGTGGTCAAACATATTTGGAAGATTGAATGTAGATGCCACATATATCTGCTACTGACCCTGTAGAGCGACTCATGGTCCAGACAGCTCTGTCCCAATCATTGTGACTAGTCACAAAACATCTGCTAGGATCATCTTTGGAATACTTGTGTGCTGTCTGGCCCTCTTTGCTATCCTGGCCTGATCTTCTTACTTTGAACTTGGCTGAGGTTAGTCTTATATCCGATATCATTTTGCTAAGTACGAGGGTTTCACAACTTCTATATACCTGGAGAAAGTTCCATATAAGCATGCTAAGATTACTAAAACATACAATCAAGATTTTTTTAAAAAATGATAGTTTGTCTGGATGTGCTGAATGAGAACTAGGATTTATAAAATACAGTGTTCTTAACCTTTCCTGAAGACAAATAAGAAACCAGAGAAGTAAAAAACTTCAGAATACAGCTCATGTTCGTTTTCCCTATGGTAAATAACTGTTTTTGTTGGGTGAAGCAGCCTATCATGCTTATTATGTGTGAAGAAGTTCACTTTATTCTCTCATACTGGTTTTGTTTGAAAGGATATCCAACCTTGGAGAAGTCACCTGGTAAATCATTTCTCTCAAATTACGGCTTAAGGAGTTGAAAAAGAAAACTGCTGGGGCCCACAGAGTATGCTACAAACCTCTCATATACAAACAGCAGCTTCAGCTTTGTGGCAACTGGATCACCCTAAAATTACAAAGGCCACTCTCAGACATCTGCAAGAGAGGCCTGCTTTAGACTGAAGAGTCACAGCGTAAAAACTCAGCTTCACAGTAATCTCCACATCCTCATCTCCAGTTTGTATCTTATATCTGCTGTGGTTTCTGCTCCCATCTAAAGTTTTGATCTTAAAATTGTGTCTTCCATGCTAGAATCAGTGACCTTCTGTCAGTCCTCCTCCTATTTCCCAAATCTCTCTTCTGTAGATATTTTTCCTATGTCTCACTTTACCAGTCTCCTTTGCTGACTCCTTTTTCCTCTCGCCCCATAAGTGTCTGCTTCTCTGAGTTTTGGCTCTTTTGCCTGTCTGGCTGTTTTTCCTTCTCATGTATTCATTTAACTTCCCCCTCCCTCTGTACCCACAGGGTTATTACATGTGTTCCCAAAGCTTTGCTTCCCATTCACTCAACAAATATTCATTGAGTAAATATTCTGACTGCTTTTTCTCTCTTACACCCACATTCAAACCATCAAATTTTACTGGCTGTACATTAAACTGATTTGGAAGGTAATAAAGCAAACCAGATTGTTTGGGTATAGGTATAGGGAGCGATTGTTTAGATAGTGAAGGAATTTGAAGTCTAGGTTAAGGAATTTGAATTGAATCTTCGAGTTTGGGGATGAAGTAATCAAAAGGATATCTGAGTATGATGAATCTAGCTGTGGCATATATAGCGGTGTTGGATTGGGGGCAGGGAAAGTCTACAGGAAAGGCAGCCAGTTAGGATGATTTGGAAGGTAATAAAGCAAACCAGATTGTTTGGGTATAGGTATAGGGAGCGATTGTTTAGTTTGATAGTGAAGGAATTTGAAGTCTAGGTTAAGGAATTTGAATTGAATCTTCGAGTTTGGGGATGAAGTAATCAAAAGGATATCTGAGTATGATGAATCTAGCTGTGGCATATATAGCGGTGTTGGATTGGGGGCAGGGAAAGTCTACAGGAAAGGCAGCCAGTTAGGAAACAGTTAAAACAGCATCATTAGGGTATACTCAGGAGTGCATTAGTAAGGTGGCAGTAAGACCAGAAAGGAATAAATGGAGAGAAAATGCGAAGGGAAAAAACGACAGGATTTGGAATCTAGCTCTGAGTTGGTGGATGCGGGGAGCGGGAAGAGAGAAATAAAAGAATGTCTGAGGCCACATGAGTTAGAGAGCAGTAGCGAAAAAACGACAGGATTTGGAATCTAGCTCTGAGTTGGTGGATACGGGGAGCGGGAAGAGAGAAATAAAAGAATGTCTGAGGCCACATGAGTTAGAGAGCAGTAGCATCATTAACAGAGCTCAGGAAGCTGTGAGTGGGGATCTGGATTCGATGAATTCAAGACATGTTGAGTTTGTGCCAGTGGAACATCCAAGTAGAAATGTTCAGCAGACGGCTGGGAATATAAGAAGGCAGGAAGGATTTGGTTTCAGAATTAGGACTCTTTCAGACTGCGATAGAAATGTCTGGCTATTTTGAAAATTCCAAAGAGACACTTGCTTTATACAAGCCTTACAGTCCTGACCAGAAACCCTTAACAGAGAGAAGGAGGAACGTCATAGTAACCTGCAATTATTGGTGGTCTTTGCAGTTTAAATACACACCTGTGCTGTAAAGAGGCTGTAAGCGTGCATGGAAGTAAGAAGGGGCGTAGGGGCTTGGGGGATGGGAGGGCAGAAAGTCAAGTCCTAGCCATGCAAGGTCTTGAAAGTGTTGGAGGACCAGGGAAGCAAGAATTCAAGGAGCTTGGCAGAGACAGGTTTGGGATTCTGGAAACTGCGATTTGGCTAAAAGACCAGTCACATTCCTAGCACAGTACCTGGACTCTGAGGACTGATGCTGTTTGCCTTCTGCCTAGTTTTTATGGCGCTGCACTTGCCACTCATTGAAGGATGTCATTAAGGCATCCATATCTTAGCTTTTTTTCTTCCTCAGACTAAATAAATCTTATTTCATTCTTCACACAGGCAATACTTTCCATTACTTTGTTTGTTACTCTTCTCTAAACTTTCTCCAATTTTCCTCTTCTGTTAAAAGACTGAGACCAAACCTTCAAAACACTGGCTTAGTTCTGGGCACAGGAAATGTTGCATTTTCTAAAAGGTCACAAATCCCAGGCAACATTTTTTTGCAGGTTTTTCCATCTGTTTTTAATGCTTCTATTTTGCGCGTATTTTATCTTGATGTCATGCTAAGCTTGGACAAAACATGATTAAACGTAAAATTATCTTTTCTAATAATTTTATGTTTTAATTTCAAAGGCTCAGAGTCAGAATGAGTATTGGCTTGGATTTTTTTTTTTTTTAAATTTCAGAAAGATTTACGTAGAAGGTTCCAAATGCTACCAGTCTGATTCTCTTTCTCCCATAAGATAGCTCACATCATGAAATGTATGCGGCAAAATTGTCAAGCTTTTGCCTTAATTTGCTCTTTTTTGCCCCTGCTCATTCCACGAGACTAAACCGTGGGTAGCTAAAATGTGAGAAGTAACGAAGAAAAAAAAGGAATTTGCCTAGACATTAGTCAAACTGGAAGCAGTGGGGGACGTGCCAAGGAGCCAAGTGATCACTCCAACTGCATCTTCGGGAGTACTTTTCCAGGTGGACTGGAGGAAGAACTTGTAAGGCACAGCCCCAGATTACACACGCCTGGCTCCGATTCCGCAGATTTACAAGCCTCATTACTGGAAAGAGTCTACGGCGCTCCTGGCACCAGCGGTGGAGAAAGAAATGTTCACCGGACAATAAAAACTTTCGGTTTACATAGTAAAATAAAAACACGGCTTCCCTTTTACAGGAGGATAAACCTGTCCCCTGAATTAATGGGAGGCGATTCATTTCCACGGCTAAGAGTCTGGCGAGGTCCCCTTTAGCCAAGATTGTTGCGATGCGCGGTCACTTCTGACCTGGGGGAAGAATCCACGCCCCAGGACGAGCAAGTCCTCACCCCGAGGCCGTGTGGAGGCTTCTGTGCGGGCCGGAGCGGGCGCTCCTCCCCCAGGCCCGCTCCCCGCCGAGCACAGCCGCGCGGCTGCCGCCCGAGGGACGCGTGAGCCTCCGCACGTCCTGCAGGGGCTCTCTCGGCGGGGTCTCGGCCCAGCGCGCACCCAGGCGTGGCCCCGGCCGGCGAGCGGGCGGCAGCTCCCCCGGCGCCCGC
>NW_007727004.1:276211-282909 GCF_000696425.1 Galeopterus variegatus
CGGCTCGCTCTCCGCCCGGCGTCCGGCCCCGCGCAGCCGGGAGTCCCGAGCTCTCGCGAGAAGTGCGTTGCTGCGGGCGGCTGGGTGCAGGAGCCTCGCGGCCCTCGAGGGGCGCAAGATGGGATGGCGAGCGGGGAGGCTGCTGCTGCCGCTGCTACTAGCGCTCGTCCCCCGCCCCTGGCGTCCCTGCCTGGCTGCGGACTCGGAAAAGCCCTCTGGCATCCCCACAGGTGAGCACCCCTGGTCCGCGCGGGGCCTGCCAGGTGAGCGGCGGGGGCCTGTCCCTCTTCCCGGGACCGCCGGGGTCAGCCCAGGGCTGCGGTGGGGCGGGGCTGGTCCCGGTGGCCGCGTGCGGGTGCCTGCACGGTCGCGCCTGGAGTTCTCCGTCAGCCGCCTCGCGTCCAGTTTTCCTTCACAACGAATTAGGGCTGCCTTTGGGTCTTGCAGGTCGTTGGCCCCACACCTTTCCTGCACTCTCCTTCCTCTTTTCCGGGAGGAAAGGCATGATTTATCCGTGAGGGACCAGGCAGTACTCCGTCTGTGACCTAAACACGGGCTCAGTGTACTTTCGGATGGGTGGTGACACATTCCTTCTAGCGCCCCAGGAAGCAGCCGGTAACACCTGCCTCTTGCCAAAGTCAAGGCTCAGAACCCGCGGTGTCCCCGGACGGCCGCCTGCTGCCCGGCGCCTCCAGGCGCGCTTCCTCCCCCGGGGCTTGCAGGGAAAGCTGTGGACACACGGCTTCTCCGCTCCGCTCCCTGCTCTTAAGCCCATGCCGTTTCTTGTTTCCAGAAGCTGGAACTGCAGCCAATAGTCAAGTTCGTGTAAAACAAAACTTTTTCCATTTACCCAAATTAAAGAGTCTCACCGCTTGTGTCTAAACATACTTTGCTGTTATTTGCCGCACATGAGAAATCCTTGGAGTTTTCCACTTTTGTGCTCTTTGTACTCAACTCTCTGAAATTGGATCTTGCATTTAAATGGCTTTGTGATGTACAGTACTTTTTTTTCCCCCTTAAGTTTTGGCACCATTGTTTTTCCCTTAATAGGGTGCTTTTGTGCTTGAGCTTAAGACTGAAGACGGAAATTTCTGTTTCAGGCAGGGTTGCATTCATTAGGTGACATTTGGTATAGAGTAAAACTAATCCGTGTAGCAGTAGTTTTGTCTCATCTTTTAAGTGTTTCGGAAAGCTTCACCGGGCTGAACTCTCATCTATCTACATTCCTGCCAAACAGTGCTTGCTTTGTTAGCTTGAGAAACTTAGGCATTCAGATGGATTTTTGTCATAGGATGCTTTTCTTTCTGTCAGGTATATGTGATGGATTAAAAATGGATTTCGGAACCCGTGTGATTCTTATAAATTTAAGCTATACTTTTTCCTAATGTAAAAATATTTCTTTTAGCCTAATATCTAGAAAATAGACAAGTAAATGCATTCAACAAACTTGGAAATGGAGAAAAAAAAAATTCCCCAGAAGAATGTCTGTCTTTGTTGAAACACCCAAGGAAACTTTTATTGGGAAATAAAATTACTTCTAAGGGCTTTGTTATACTTAGAGGGGCCTCTTCAGCCTGTGTGTGTGTATTTTTTTTAAGGGGATCTTAACCCTTGACTTGGTGTTGTCAGCACCACGCTCTACTGTGTGAGCTAACCGGCCATCCCTATATGGGATCCGAACCCTTGGCCTTGGTGTTATCAGCACCGCACTCTCCCAAGTGAGCCACGGGCCGGCCCTACCTAGCCTTTGTATATTTTATTCCACTTCATTACCAACACCCCTCACTTTTTATAGAAGGCGTACCTTTGTAGCTGCTTCCACGTTTATAGTCCAAATCAACTGCCTTTCTCACTCTTAGTGGTGGACAGTAAGCTTTTAATGGATTCTAACATCAGAGAAAGGGAATTTCAGATATGAATGTTTTCCTCAGGAAAAACCATGTAACTCCCATTGTTGAGATCTGAGGACTGGTCACTTTTGGTACCTGGGTATGGGGAATTCAGTTATGTCCTAAATATGGGAAAATATTAATTTGTAATAGGTGGAGCCAGCAGTAGCCAGTTTGATTGCAAACTTCTGTGTAGGTAGATGTTCTCACAGGTTATGTGATAAGCTCATAAATGTAGAAGGCACACTGCCTGATAATGTGGCCAGAATCATGGACTGTGGTCTATTTTATCTCTTAAATATTACAACTGAAAACTACTAAATGGAAACTTATTTATGTCTCTATATAAATATCAAGCTCTTTTTTAGGACTCTAAGTTGCCTAGCTTAATGGGAGGTCTTTAAGGACAGTTCTTATCATCTCTAATTCCACATATTTGCAACATGTCCCAGCTAGCCAAGAGGAAATGGATTAGATAAAATTTCTTGCCCTATTGATGTTTTGAGCCGGATACTTTGTTGTTGGGGACTATCCCATGCATTGTAGGATATTTAGCAGTATCCTTGGCTTCTACCCACTAGATGCCAGCAGCAACCCCCTCCTTATGTGAGGACGAAGAAAGTCTCAAAACGAAAAGTAGCCAAATGTCCGCTGAGGGGCAAAGTTGCCCAGGGTTGAGAATCACTGGCTTAGACAAATATATGTATTTGAGGCAATGGGGCATTACAGTGTTACTGGAATGATAACAGCAACTGTTTTTTTAAAACAAATATTTTTAATGATTTTCTGTTTTTCCAGTGTAGTAGAAAATGTGCTATTTAAATCACATACATCAGTTTTTGGAGTATAGTTTTTCCTAGCTTTGGTACTATGTGTTAACCAGAGTTGAGAACAGGGCTTTTTGTTCCATTTGCTAAGAATTCTGCTGTGTGCTGTGTTGATTCCTTTTTGGTTGCCGCTTTATTCTTAGCATGGAAACAATCTGAATAAGATTTCAGTTAAAAATACTCATTTTCTCCAAGAATCATTTATAGGAATTGTACCTGAAAATTATATCCGTATGGGAGCTTTCATAGACAGAACCCTCCTAATCAGTGTCAATAAGTTGTTCATACCCTGATTGATCTTTCCTGTACTTTCTGTCTCGAGAGAGGGAGGGAGTGGATGTATTCCTGCCAGGTCTTTGGCACCAGGTCTTCAGACATGCATCAAAACTGTGTGTGCTTTTTGAGGCACCTTGACTTTTTTATGATCTAAACTGGGCAGAAACCAAGTTTTGGGCAAAAATGAAGGAAATGGTTTCAGCTGTTTCTGTCAAAACTAGTATTTTTCAACTATGTTCATTTATAAACTCTTTAATTTACTGTGGTACATTCAAGGAGGAAAGGAATAGTTTGTCCCTATCTACTGATGTAAACCAGCA
Organism: Galeopterus variegatus; assembly: GCF_000696425.1. Classification (NCBI taxonomy): domain Eukaryota; kingdom Metazoa; phylum Chordata; class Mammalia; order Dermoptera; family Cynocephalidae; genus Galeopterus; species Galeopterus variegatus. The sequence continues at coordinate 279,524 of NW_007727004.1, forward strand.
ATTTATGGGGTGGAGAGGAAAAGAGCAAGGTCCTGGAAAAACCACTGGAAGGAAGAGAGAGAAGCTTGTCCTCTGCGCACTTTCTGTGTCCTGGGCTCCAGCCACACAGAACGACATATCATCCTTAGACAGATTACACCTTTTATTTCATAATAGGAAAACAGCCATACAAAACAACTCTGGGGAATGTGAGGACCAAAAGTGAAAATTAAATTGAGCCATGCTTTTCTATCCATTACACGGGTCAAAGCATTTTAAAAATAAATTCTGATAATACTGATTATTGAGAGGATGGGAACTCAGTTGATGGAAGCACATCTTTGGAGAACAATTGGGTAGTTATCGAGTAGAACTGAGAATCCACATGAACTGCAATTTTAGATTTATGCACCAACAGTACTCTCAAATCTGTGTGTCTGCCTGTTCTTGAAATCCTGTTCATTGTTTCAGTCTAACTCCTAGGAAGTTCTTTCCCTTACTATCCTTCTTTTGGCTCTCTTTCTAACTTCTTAATACAGTTGGTTTATACAAATTATACCTGCTTTGTATTATAGGTGTTTATGTTTCATAAGTTATAAATTCTTTGAAGTGAAGGACTGAGTTATGTTCATTTTTATGCTCTTCACGGTGTCTACCCTGTTCTTTTGCCTCAAAGATATTCTCAATTTGTTTGTTCAGTTTTTGGCCTACTCTGAGAATTATGAAAAGTGGAATTCAGTCAATGAGATTGCTTGTTGTTCTTTTTCTCAAGACTTTAGCTAAATTCACTGAGCTTCCTTTCTCTACTTGGGGATCCATATACTACCATGACCCAGCAACTTACCCATGAAATGTCAGGCAAGGCCATGTTTTTGAACTGAGGTTGGCAACTCTTGTCCACAGGTTATATTTCCGCCTCTAACTGCCTTACTTGATGTAAAGTGGCACCTTTATTATTACTTGCAGGTGGTTGGGTACTATAATCCTTTCTTTATAAAAATGGAGATTAGGAGTGGTTACATAACTTGTACAAGATCACAAAGCTGGAAAGCAATAGAAGAGGGGCTTGTGCCCTCCCTCTTCTTCAGGCTGTTCTCCTTGTCTGTCTTGACCTCATGATTGTTCTGTTAGACTTTTGGTACCTGGAGGAAAGAAATAGACATTAGACATCAGTAACTTAGAAAAGCAAAAGGAATGCTTTGCTAAAAGGTAAAGCACATAACTTGCAGGTTTATGTAAATGGAAGGGAAAGGGTTACGCACAGGCTGAAGGAAAATTTGGTCCTAGGCCAGTGTGGCAAACTATGGCCCTTGGGCCATAAAATCCAGCAGGCCAAAAACAGCTACCTGTTTTTGCATGGCCTGTGAGCTAATGATAGCTTTTACATTTTTAAATGGTTGAAAATCTCAAAATAAAAATATCTTATGAAATATCATGTGAAAATAATATGACATTAAAGTTTTATTGGCTCTCAGCCACTTTCATTCATTTAGGTGTGTTGTCTGTGGCTGCTTTGGTGCTACAAGGCAGAGTTGAATAGTTTCTACAGAGACTGTATGGCCTGCAAAGTCTAAAATATTTACTGTCTGGCTCTGTACAGAAAAATGTTGTCGACCCTTTCCTTAGGAGATGACATCCCCACTTAAGCTGTGGCTCATGAAGATCTGCTGCTGTCTTGGAAAGAGCCAGACTCTGGACAGTAGCAGCTGGCTCTGGGCATTTCAGAGACCTGTTTTTCATTTTATACTTTGCCAGTGATTCCTATGATGTTTTGAATTCAAACACACAGTTTCTCTCTTACATCTTTTTCAACACAGCACTTGAAGCTAACTAGACATGTTTTCTGGGTATAAATAGTGTTCTCATGATCAAAAATGAGTAAAATGCTCTGATGGCCAGTTAGAAAGAAGATGGATATTTCTTCTTTAGAGCTTGTGTATATTCTAGAAATTCATTCTAGAAGCTTGCTTATGAATTCGTGGCTTAGTTCCTGGGAGGAAATAATTATCACATTTATCAATGAGTATTTTTATTCTTCTTTAACCATTGCTATAAGTTAGCTAAAGAGAGAAATTGGTGGCTTTTAAAAGTGAAAGATATTCTTTTTTGTTTACATTTCACTAGTTTGTATTTGCTGTGGCATCCTTGCCTCACTGAATTGAGCTAAGTAAGAACTAATTTTCAAAGCTGTTGAGATAGTAGTTAGCCAGGAAAGTTATCCAGAGTCACAGAATTGTAAACAATGTGTTATTACTTCTTGTCCTTACTCTGCTCACTACCTTAAGGCTGTGTGTTGCGATCTGCGTTTGATAATGATGTTACTGAAGGTGGTGTGAACTGTACAGAACTATTTTCCTACTAACTGTGTCTAAGGATGCCCCTTCAAAAAATACTGTTTATAATAAAAAAATAGAGTAACTTTAAATACATTTTAATGTTTCTTACTCAAGATAACTTTTCTTTTCTTTTTTGGTGGCTGGCTGGTACGGGGATCCGAATCCGTGACCCTGGTGTTATAGGGCTGTGCTCTAACCAACTGAGCTAACATGCCAGCCCCTCAAGATAACTTTACTAAAAAAAATTTCAAGGGCAGAGGTTTGTTATTTTTATTCACAGAGGGAAGATTTCCATTACATATTTTCTGTTTGTGTAAAAAGAGGGAAATGTACTTTTGTTAATAATTTTTATTTAGTTTTTTAATGTAAATCTTCTTATAAAAAAAGTAATTCAGATAAGTGTATTTACATATTTAGTTACCCATTTATTGATGCATTTTTTCAGGCCTTTATTGTTTTATCAGCATATTGTAGCAGTCTTAGGAGAATAATAGTCATTTTATATTCCTGTTGGAATATGAATATATCCTCCCTTCCTCTTCTTGAATTTATTTCTTAAAGGAGATGTGATTAAATGAGAAAATGCTTAATTTGTTAGGATGGAAATGGACTTCATATTTACTATTTATATTCTGCTATAAGAAATTTGATTTATGGGCCGGCCCTGTGGCTCACTCGGGAGAGTGCGGAGCTGAAGTGCTGAGGCTGCAGGTTCAGATCCTATATAGGGATGGCCAGTGCGCTCACTGGCTGAACGTGGTGCAGAAGACACCATGCCAAGGGTTGCAATTCTCCTTACCGGTCAAAAAAAAAAAAAAAAGAAATTTGATTTAAAGTTTAGTTTATCTAGTTTTTGAATTAAATTCTGTCCAATCAGGGTGATATCTTTAAGTAGCAAGAGGACAATTTTTTCTCTGCTTTTTATTTCAAGAGTAGTCAACACAGGGCCGGCCCAGTGGCGCACTGGATAGTGCGCCGCTTGGGAAGCGCGGCGGCGCTCCCGCCGAGGGTTCGGATCCCACATACAGACCGGTTCCCGCCCACCGGCCGCGCGGGGACAGCGGGCCACAA
>NW_007727004.1:283190-327024 GCF_000696425.1 Galeopterus variegatus
GGGGGTTGGGATCCGTTTCCAAAACCGAAAAAAAAAAAAAAAAAAAAAAAAAAAAAAAAAAAAAAAGAGTAGTCAACACTGAAATCTTTCACTGTAGTTTTTGACTGTTACTCTTCTAGCAGAGTATCAGTTCCCATGCAAGTTTTTTTTTTGAGTGATGGGGACACACCCCAGGACTTATCAAGATGTAGTGACAGGTTCTACTACACTGGAATGTCTGCTTCTTTTGGGCTGAAGGCTCATATAATCAAGATCTTCACTTGAAATGAAAACAAACAAAAAACATACATTTTAAATTTGAATACAGTTCAAAGGATGTGATCATTAACTGTAAGTACACTCTATAAAACTTTTAACATAAGTAAGAGTTTAGTGAACATACAGCTAAAATGAAGGGCTAAATGAGGAGGATGGTCAGGAAAAGTGTTTTGAACAAATAAGGAAGAGTTTCTAAAATGAGCCAGAGTTAAATCTCATTTGTCATATTGATTGTTTAATTTTAATATTGCTTTCATTATTTTGGATGCATAAGACAGCCTGGTGTTTGTTGCATTAACTGATCATCTGCTCATTTTCTTTAGGGTTGCCTTCTCAAATGTTTAAAAGGAATCCCCCTATTTGCTTTCTAGTTTCTGCTAACCTGTTTTAGGGTTTCTTCCAAAGGGTAGGAGAGAGACAGGATTTTTCTCTGATTTAAATGCAGTGGTTCTATTCCTGTGCTGTGGACTGGTAAAGATTATTTATGGAACCAAGGAACTTCCAAGCATACGTTATTTTTATTGTTCTTGCCACTGCTCCCCAGTCAGTCCCAGACACTCAGTGCACTAAGGAGATACTGAATATGCATCATGCTATACGGCTTGACACTCCCACAGGCACAGCAGCAAGTAGAGGAGGTACGTGGATCCTGGCAGTTTTGGTTTCCTGATGCTGGGGCATTGTCTGGCCTGGGAGAGGAACACCCCCAGAAACTATACTTCTTCCAGATCTCCAGCAGACAGTTTCCCATTGGCAAGGCTCTGTCATTGACTAGTCTGTTTTAATTAGTTAAAACCCACAACTTTTATGGGGACTTAGAGTGCTGACTACTTATAGGGTGCTGCATACAGGGGTAGGAAGGGGGCAATTACTTTTCGATATTTTAAATGCATTCTATAACAGGTTCTTTAAACATTTAAACCTTTTCTTCCTGTTTCTAGCAATATACTAAATGCCAGTAGCTATTTTGTCTCAAAATAAAATTCTGCAAATATAGAATTTAAATCATTTCTTAAAAAAAAGAGAAAGTGGCTAACTGTTGGTAGGTAGACTGAAATGACCTCCCTAATTCAATCATCTGGGGAAGTCTTACAGAGCTGTTATGTAGAGGCAAACTAGTTCATTGATGGGATTTTCCAGTCATGCCCAAGCCAGCTGTAAGGCCCCTTGTCTTCAGAGGTCCCCTTCTCCTGCTCTAGCCATGCTGTTTTTTTCCTGGCCTCCAGCTGGCACCGCAACTGTGACCACAATGCCCTGCTCATCCAAGGTCCCTGAAATTCCTGTTGGCCACGTCTAGAGAAGGACAATTCTCCTTTTCTTAGTTTAGTTTAGACGAGGTTGGAATTTTTTAAACAGTGACTTTCCTAGGTAACCAAGGGCAAAACAAAATAAAACCCAAACTGGAAAATCACCAAAGCAAAGAAATGAACAGACTTACAAAGTAGAGATTCAGAGTTCTTACTCCACTCTAACTGAAAGGTCTAGCCATGTGTTGCTTAACGACGGTATGTTCTGAGAAATGCGCCATCAGACGATTTTGTGGTTGTGTGAACATAGTTGTGTACGTATACAAACCTAGATGGTATAACTACCAGACACCTAAGCTGTATGGTTTAGCCTCTGTCATATATGCAATGTGTCCTTGTCTGAAATGTGGTTAAGTAGCACGTGGCTAGATACCCACACGGCTGGCACATTCCTAGGGGTTTGTAAGTTCTGTGTCTTTTCCCAGGTTTTCCTTCTCCAGTCTTTGCTCTCACTCCTTACTCCCCACCACTTCCTTTTACACATTCAACTCTTCCCCATGGTTGGAGACCATGAGGCCCATGAGTAGACAGGGTTAATAGATGGACTAGGTATATTTGTAGTTTCCCAGGGATGTAACAGCATAACCCCAGCTGCTAGGTACTGTATTTTCTTCAGTAGGCAAAAGTTTTTTATATGTTTTTGACCTTAACTCTTTTTGTATTGGTTTAATTATGTTTTTGAGTAATAATTTACAATTGTCTTTGTGAATCTACATGATTTAATAAATCTACATTTATTTAATTAACTAAGCCTTGAAGGTTCTCTCCCATAATATGTTTTTTCCAGAGGGAACTAACAGTAGTGTAACCTCTTAGATGCAAATTTGTGTCAGGAATAATTTCCATTGTGTAATACTATGAAATGTGACCATTAATATTTCAGAATTTAATCTGAGTATTTATTGAATGGTTAGTCTGTGCTCTGTTGCCTGTGCAGAGGAAAAATAGAAAACAAAAGAAGGTGAACAGGTAAAAAACACACCTGGCTCAGTTCTTGTTCCACATTGAAATTCTAAGATTCTTACAGGGAAAACAATGCACATGTAAAATGAATGAATCAAAGGAGTGCTTAGGGTGAAATAGCCTGGGCTACAGGGAAGAGCATAGTCACTTAGCATCAGGAAACCGGGATCTAAGGTCTGATCCTTCCACTTACCAACCTTGAGCCAATTACTGGGCCTCTCCAGACGTTATTTGTAATTTTTGACCTTTCTAGCTGTTATTTGATGTTTCTTGAATTGTAAGTGTCAGGATGAGTAGTAGAGACAGAAAAGAGTCCTCAAGGAAACTTGATGTTAATATATTTCTTAGGGCAAAGGAGCCATAGGTAGAAGGTTGTTTTGTATTTTGAATTCTACTTTTTCTTCTAGTTATTGCATCAGGAGTTGGAATTGGCCAGGACTCAATGTTGCTTTTTCTCTGATTAGCTTTTGATTTCGAGGTTAGAAAGTAAGGCCAAGAATAACGAGATTAAATTTGCATTTAAAAATATTCCCAGTGTTTTTATATGAGAGTGGAAAACAGTCTAGTGTTTATATGAAGCTATTTCCTGTCTTTTGAGAGGAATCATATACTGTTCAGTGCCTTTAAATATTGTAAGCTGTTTTAAAAAAATAACTTTATATTCCTCTGTTTTCATTCTGATTGTTTAGGTCACATATATTAACAAAATTGATGCTGGTAACTCTTTAGAAGTTCAAAAACATCTTTTATAATATGCGCTATTTAAAAATTGGAGACCTTCCTCCAAATTGTTACAGAAATAGTTATCAAAGCATCTAGAATGGAGTCTGTCTAGTGAGTGATACAGATGGTGATGTCTAGTGCTTTTTTTCTTTTTCTGGCTTTTTTCCTACTCTTTCCAGAGGATTTTCTGTAAGTTGAAGGAAGTAGTGCAGATAGAACAATTGGAGGGGAAAGAAGGTGGCTTAATTTTGAAAACATATGTAATTATTACTTTTTCAAGTGTAAGATTAACAAAAATCGAAGAAGCGTTTAGCCTGAGTGTTGTTTTGGGGAATTAAACATGATTGATTGAATAAGAAAGTAAATATCAGCAGTTATTTCTCCTTTACAGTAATGAAAAAATTGGGTTGTTAGGTTAATGAAAAATTTGGTTTGTTAAAATGATAAACTAACCTTTATATGACTATTTAATATCATGTACTTGGTATTTTTATGTCCCTCAGGTGCAAGCATATTTTTTCATAGTGTATAAAATCCTAAACAGCTAAGCTGCTCTTCTCTACCGCAAAACACTGAAGGGCTCCATTACAGCAGTACCAGCAGCTCCATGGTTAATGGGTGGGTGGCTGGGTGAGATTTTTTCAGGCTGAGGTAAAAGATAAGCTAGACCATACACCCAAACTTAAGAAATAACTATAATTGATAGTTATACCTCCTTTTCTCTAACTGGATTTAAATAATTTATAGATGCAAGGTATGAATTTTTCTTAATAATTCTAAGAATAGCCCTCATTTGAATTAGTTTGTAAAAAATTCTTTTGAAAAAGAGTTCTATTGAGTGTGAGGAGGTGATGGGAGACAGAGGGAAAGTGGAGGAAAGAAGGTGAAATTGCTTGAAGTGTGGTATAAAATTACAAAATATGTGATTTGAATGGGTTTGGACAGTTAATTCAGAAAAACTTGAGCTACAAGCCACTGCCAAGTTCTGGCAAAGGGGAATTTTGCTTATGTAAATTTGGACACCTAATTCTGCCCAAAGAAGAGATATGGTTTAGGTAGTTTCATCATAGGGATTTATTTGTCTGGATTATGCTAATTGATGTTGTAGCATTTCATATTAACCATAACAAATAGAATATCCCAGCCATTCTTGCCATGCCGTGACTTCTAGCCTGTGGTCCAGTGTGTGTGGACCTTGATGGGACATGCACACCGAGACAGTGTGTTTTTATTTGGTTGCAGGAAAACAGCTAGTTGCTTTGGTGATCAGCAGAAGTAGAGAAACATAGATGCTGTGACTCTATGATTCAGCTATGGATGTTCCGTGGCAGATGAGGAAACTTCACATCTCCTGGTATTTCTGATAAATTGAGGCACAAAACTGTTATGCTTTGAATTATCAATAAAAATGGCCAAAGTAGTGGGGAGAACACCATCTGTCTTTCAAATCTCATGGGAATACATCTGAAAGGAAGGGCATAATTTTCATGTGGTCACTTAGCTCCAAAGGAGTTGGGGAAATGCACTTTTAATATTGGATTTTTCCATGACTTTCTTCAGTAATGGTTCTTATTGAAGCTTGACAAATCATTTAATAGTTTTACAATTTTATGGGTAAGACTTTTCAACAGGAAGGACCTAAGTGTCGGCTCAGCGTTACTTGAAATACATGCTCTACTTATTAGCATAGAGCTCTGCTATAAAGTTCTAAGATTATTAAATGCTTTGTCAAGCTTCAATAAGAGCCATTACTGAAGAAAGTCATGAAAAAAACACATGAAAGTATAAAATAGAGACAACTGAGTATAGGAATTTTTGTTACTTCACCCTCCGTTTTTTGGACCAGTGGATCGTAACTGATGTGGGGACAGTGTAGGGGCAAGTTTATCACTCATTACACTTTTATAGTGTTTGTTTGACTTTTAGCTATTTATTTTCTTATTTTCTAGTGCTTTCATCTTCTACAGCATCCTTTTAACTTTCAGTAAATACATATCTGACTTAAGTAACTTTTTCAACATGAAACAACCAGAGCTTTCTCAAGGCTTCTGGGTTTTGAGAAGAGATAACAGAAAAATCCTGACTTATTTAGGAAGGGAGGATTTAATTTGATTTAGCCTCTTAGATATTCGTGAAAGAAAAAATACAAAAGAAAATTTTGCAATCGCCATAACTGTACTTTGTAATTATAGATTTATTTTTAATGATTTTTTTTTTTTGGTATTCATGTAACCATATTTTACCTTTGTAGTTTGTTTGCTCATCTACAGAGGAGTATCATGCATTAGAATTCGACTGTTGATTTTCTTCACATTATTTGGAATTTGGGACACACATTTCATTTAACTTGACTTTTCTAATTTCTCTAACTACACATGGCATTTATTTTTATTAAAATTTCATTTGTTTTGCTCATTGTTTGTGACAATTTTGGGTGGTAAGTAGATACACCTCAGTGCTAAAATGAACAAACAAAACTAGACTGGGAATGGTTGGATTAGATTAATATATTCCTATACAGGTTTAATATGCTGTCATGGACATTTTAGTTTTGTGGTTGTATGTATGTGTATTTAAAAGGATACATCTCAAAAATGTTTGCTTTCATTTTAGTTAAGATAAAAATAAATCTTTGGTGAATCTGGATTTATTTTGATGACATGTGCCTCATACAATAACATGTGCCAGGAGGCAGTCAGTTTGGCCCTTCCTGATAGTGTTATTCATCTGTAGAGCATTTTGAAAACTGTAGTAATAAATTACATAGCTCTTGAAAGAAATGACATAACAGTAGAAATCAGTAAGAACTAGGGCATAATAGGTTTAATAAAGATGGTATAACTTCATTTAAAAATTGTGGTTTTGGTTACAATGAAAATAAATGCTTGTAACTGAAAATAAAGGCAATTAAGAATACATTAAATTTGTCCATAATCCAACTGTCAACTAGTAAACAATGTAAAAAATTGTGATAGTATTTTTTCATGTTTGTATATCTATATATGTCTTCTTTTATATTGCAAGTATTTAAAATGACATTGAATACTCTTCAAGTCATGATTTTTTTAAGTAACATTTTGACATCTGTCATGGGATTATACCATGATTTGCATAACCATTACCTTATTTTTGGATATATGGTTTGTTTGCTATTTTGCATTTATAGAAATAATATTATAGGGATATTATTGAACCTATGTTTTTGTGTCAAATTTTAAGGGCAAGCCCTGGGAGATTTATGTGCCTGGAAAACACTCCCTCCCACACCCCACTTTCCATTTAGTTCAGTGGGAAAATTAATCTTGTGATATGAGAGGTTTGGGTTTTGTAGTTTTTTTGACTGACCATCCTTTGCATAAAAATGCAGCTACACTGTAGTTGGAAAAACATCTCTAGTGATTTTGATATGTGCTACTCTTAGTTTTCAGAAGCAGACAAAGGAAGAAAAACTAGAAAAAGATGACGATGAATAGGTAGAGAGATGAAAAAATAGCAAGAAGCATTAGGAGGAAGTAAATTAATAGAGCTGTACAGTGAATTTGGCACTAAACATTTTTGCTGACTTACAAACACGGACATTTGTCAGATAACATAATTTTATATTTATCGAAGAAGGAAAAAATGTATTCGTATTGATTTAGGCAATACTTTTTTGGTGACAACAATCTTCATGGAAAGAAATAGTTATTTTTCATAAAGGTCCTTAAATATCAGTAAGTAATACCTTCAGTTGTAGTTTATTTAGAGATACTTTCAAAGGGATAAATATTTTCTTCATCTTTTTGAAAGAGGAATTGTGTTAAATTGTAATTTGGTAATCACTTTTCTGACAGGAACATGTCAAGACACAGTAAGGGGCATTGTTACCAACGCTCTAACTCTGTAGGGACAGAAATGGGAAAATCCAGAATATATGGCAAAGAGGGGGCCCCTGAGACATCAGTATTGCTGGTTTATATTGAATCACATACCTCTGTACACACGTCTTCCCTGGTAATTCATATCTTTCTTTCAGGTTTCAGTTTCAGTGTGCATTCCTCAGAATTTGTTCCTGGCCTTCCAATTTAAAATAGCTCTCTCTGTTACAGTCTCTAATCTCGCTCTTGTTTTAGAGCTCACTCTTGGCCTTTACCACAGTTTCCACTTGTTCCTACTTGTGCACTTGTTTGCTTACTGTGTGCCATGCCCACTGGATTGTGAGGTCCATGAAAGCAGGGATTGATCCTTCCAAAAATATTTACTGAGTGCCTACTATGTGTCAACTGGGAGTTGGGGATCCATTGGGAGTTTATTCTCCTCAATTCTTGTCTTTGCTTTGTTCCCCATTGTATCTCTGTCACGTAGCTCAGTGCTTGGTTCACAGTGAACACCCATAACTATGTGTTGGAAGAATGAGGACGAAAGCCCATGGTGGATTATTTGCAGGGCTCAAATGTGGAGTGGAATCAGAGGTTAAATCTGTAGTTGAGGATCACAAACTTCTCCCGAGTTTGGAGACTCCTTTCCCCTGTCACTGACTGAGATTTCCAAGTGTGGTACTCGTTTGGTGCACAAGAGTTTCTTTGTGACCACAGTGGTTCTTCCTTTCTGGGGGGAAAAAAGAACAGCCCAGAGATCCTGAATTATTAATTGACCTCAGGCAGCTCTTGGGTATCAGTATTTTTTTTTAAAGCTCTTTAGGTGTCTGTATTATGCATACGGGGTTCAAAATTGCATTCTGAAGGAAGAATGTGGAATTTATATGTAGAGCACACTCTTCAAATACTATTTGTTTTATTTTGGCAGAGGAATTTGTAGGTAGGGTGTGTGCATGTATATGTGTGTATATTTTTTCCCCAGAGGAATTTTGAATTTTTTACATGCCGTTGTACTAATTATCAGAGTAACACGATTTTTCACCAAATACCATGGAAGCCTGAGATATTTTACACTGCTTTAGTTTGGAGGTGTTTTAGGTCAGCCTAACTTTTCTTTCAATAAAAAGTAGAACCTCCCTATTGTCATATTCGCTTTATAAACTGAATCTGGGGAGTGTGTGCAATTTAAATAAGCTGCAAGATAAATTTCTACAGACTCAAATAGTAGTGGTCATTTTATTCTTGGTGAACATTTATGGAATACAACAGTTTTAATTTTAATATAGTTAACTTTGTACTTTTTTGTGGGACATAATTAATCTGAACATCCAGCTATTTCTTTATATTACTTATTAATGATATAGGTAAGCCATTTACTGACAATTTAATACACAGTATCAACCAATGAGTTCTCTACCTCTCAGTATATAATCTGTTATAAGAATTACAAAGGGTCAATAAATGAAAAAATGTACTGTGTTGATAGAAGCAGGCACACTGACACTAATACATTAAAATGGAGACCAAGAAATTAAAGGTCAGAAGCAGCATGTGAAAAACACTCTGTTTTGAGCCACTTGTAGGGATGAACAGCTCTGTAATATTAGACGTGTCTAGGGAATGATTGTATCACTGGAAATGATCAAAAAATGTAAGAAATGATCATGAGACCTCAAGAAGAGGTTATATTTGTTTAATATTTTTGCATAATTATAGCATATTACAGAATGATTTCTATTAAAAAGTGTCTAGAGAAAGATCAAGCGTTCATTGTTTCACTGATTGGAGTGTTTTATAACTAAAAAGCAGAGAGTAATTTGTGAATTTGAGAAACTTTTTCTATTCTTATTTTAAGCCATATTATATTTGTTTAATATTTTTGCATAATTATAGCATATTACAGAATGATTTCTATTAAAAAATGTCTAGAGAAAGATCAAGGGTTCATTGTTTCACTGATTGGAGTGTTTTATAATTAAAAAGCAGAGAGTAATTTGTGAATTTGAGAAACTTTTTCTATTCTTATTTTAAGCCATATTGAATATTTCTGGAAAAACACATCTAGTATAGTTTCATCCAGACTCTTTCAAGCTATGTATTTTTTTAGTGGTATACCAGTTTGTGAAATTATTGTGTTTCCTTCTACTTTAAGAAATTTGGAATTAAGAGCAAGTGAGGAGTGTGGGCGAGGTCACTGATGATGCTTACCCTGCTTGCAGACCACAGTGGAATCAGACTTTACTGGGGACCCGTTATTGATGAGTAATGTCATGAACCCGTTCAGCAGTAATCCTTGTTTGATTATGTAGTGTAGATGCGTTTTGAGAGCTTGAATTTTTGAGGACTCCCCATTGGAACTGGCCCCATATGACACTGGCTGTGTTTTCCCACAACGGGACCCACATTTCCTGCTGCACAAGTTCCCTGAATGAGCTGCTGACACTTTCAGATATGACCTGACCCAGTGCCTGGAACCATCGTGTCCCTCTATGGGTTTATACAGCTGAGATTAGATTGCATTCAAAAGAAAGCTATTTTATGAACATCTGCTTTAAATATGTCTTGTTTATGAATAATTAATGCCTAGCGATGTTTTTGTGAAACAGTTGTTAAGTATTGAAGAACCAGTTGGTGAGCCATTTATGTCTAATGTATTTCAGCTAGGAATTAATTGAATATGATTGTACAAAGAAAGGGAAAGAAAGAGGGAGGAAGTCAGGAGGAAGGAGAGGAGGGATAGACAACTTTCTCACACCGACCTTTTAACGAGGTTCTTTACCAACAGCTGATATTTCTTTCCCCCACTTGCATTTCAATGTACATGTTCTAATCCCTGTAACACATTTTTTACTGATGACTTACAATGATGGTATTTATACAGGAATGTGCAAGTGTGGTTTGCTTCTACAAATTGGTTTTAAAAAGTGAGAGAAAAACCTCTGCATGTTGATTTCTGCTAAGTCCAGTGAAAATCTAAATAAAATATTGTAAACTGGAGAAAAGCTTTACATTTTAGGATGAGCTCAGTCATTATTCTGATAAACCCTTAATACAATATTTAGGTTGTCTGCTAGTTGGTATCCTTAACTCTCCCAGGACTAAGCAAATATCAATAAAAGAGAAGTTATAGGGACTGTGTCTCCTTCAGGATAGGTAGGAATACATTTAGATTTCTTTTTATCTAGTAAATACTTCTAATTTAAACATTTTCTTAACATTTTATGCATGCAGCAGGCTCATCTTTTAAGATTATTCTTTAATAATTTGGAGTCCTTCTTTACTCCTCTTTCTCACAGAACTCCATTGAGTCTGTCAATCAGTCTCGTTTAATCTATCATTGAAAAATATGCAAACTTTATATCTCCTTTAATTTTACCCCCTTCGCTGCTACTCCTTGGTCCATATCACCATGGTTTCTTGCCTAGAATATTGTTATAAATACTCCCCTGATCAGGCTTCCTAATTTTATCCTTGACCTCTTTCAGCAACCAGAGCAGTCCTGTTAAACTTTAGTCAGATCGTGAGACGCATTATTGCACAGCAGTTATGAGCCCTTCATAACTGCAGTGAAGCTGGGCTCTGAGTTCTAATGTGAGCCCTGCTACATACATTCTATTTAATTTTGGGCAACATATTGAAGTGTAAGTGAGTTAAGAGTACCTATATAGTAGACATTATTATTATTATCCTTTAATAGCTTCTCATTGCATTTGAAATAAAAGCCAAAATCTTTACAACGACTATTAGGCCCTGTGCAGTCTATTCACTCTGACCTCTGAGCTCATCTCATTTTCTCTTGCTTAGTCTCTTCCGCCTATTCTGGAGGCCTATAGTGCCCTCTCTCCCCTGCCAATATATGAGGTGTGAGCCCAGCTCAGTCAGATTCCTTGTATTTGTTGTATCCTCTTAATGGAAAGTTTTTCCTCAGATATCTGCATAGGTCACTTCCTCTGCTTCAGGTCACTTTCTCAGTGAAACTTGGTTATTTGGTCCAAAATTATAACACAGTCAAGACTCCTTAAGCCCCTTCTCCCTCTCTCTTTAGCCCTGTAAGTTAAGTGGCAAAAAAAAATTTTTTTTTTAATTTTTGGTTTTTGTACCCTGCATTAAAATATAAACTCCATGACAGAAGAGAATTGTTTTTTGTCTCTTTTGTTCACTCTTGAATACTGAGCCTCTAGAACAGTGTCTGGCACATAATAGACACAAAATAAATATTGACATAATGAATGAAGTTATGGCATCTTCAGAATGTAAATCCTCTGCTTAGAGCTTCATGTGGTAGCATCTTTCCTTTATAGAACCCCGTGGTTCTCTTAGCTATGGCCTCCATATTCTGCCCCTTCTTGGCTTCCAGCTGCTCTCTCTCAATCCTAAATGGTGATTTGCAATTAATCATTTCCTGTCTTTTTGAATACTAAAAATATTATTATCCCCTCTCCATTTCTGAACAGCTAAAACTTATCCTATCTTTGAGACCCACTTAAATTTTTTTTCTTCTGTGTTATTACTCCAGCCATTCTTGATTTCTTTCTTCTCTGAATTATTATTGTACTTCATTGTGTAACCTCCTCATTGGACTGTTATCTTGAATCAGAGATACCTGCTTTCGTATATTCGTTGGCATACCTAGGACGGTATAATGTAATCCCTGTTCATATATGTGGTCCCTGTTTGGCATTATCAGCATCTCCTGTTGCTGATGCCTGGTGCTCAGAAATTTGTTCCCCAGCAGCTCCCCATTCATACTGAATCAAAAACTCTGGGGATGAGACACAGCAGTTAACAAGGCTTTTGGTAGTTGTGATGCATGCTAATATTTGAGAATCACTGGACAAGGACTTTGAGATAGTGGACCAGACTGGGAATATCTGTATCTTTGGGTTCAGCAATCACCAGGAATGGAAGGAAACTAAAGTGGGAGTAGGAGGGCCAGAAGTATAATGTTCCAAGAATGAATAAAGAAGAACGTTTCTCTGAAATGTATCAGAAACTGCAAAATATGTCTACAGGATAAAGAACAGTCAGGGAAATGAAAATCTGTTAATTCTTAAGTCTAAGATTCAGACTTTCTTGAGTAAATTTTGGACAATAGATGGTTATCAAAGATCTTGGAAGCTACAAGGGGTAGCACTGGGCACCACTTGAGAATGGTAAGCCATGCAGAGACCAAGGCAGTGTGTTTGGCCTCTTTTGGATGGTGAGCTTTTGGGGTACAGCTCTAAGGCTGGAATATGACTATAGGAACTAAACATAGAGGAAGAAAGTACAAAACTGGAATGTGACCTCTGATGGAAGAAAGTAAAGGACAAGGATACATCCCCACAGAATCACTTGAAATTCGAAGAACCCAAGTGCTGAGAGTAGGGTTGGTGTGTGCTCCTGAACAAGGATAAATAGCCTCAGGTATGGTGATCAGGGGCCTAGAGGGACAAGTTAGCACATAAAGCATTAAGGTCAACAAAGTGTCTTCTGTGTGCTACACATTAAATATTTTACTGAAGATCATGAAAACCTTACATATTTTCTGTCTCTTTAGTGCCCGAATTATAATGGATTGAAATCAAATACTTTAATAACTTTCTGTTTATGAGTAGTCATTTTTGTCATATGTATGATACCAACCTCATTGAATTTTTTCCTTCTAATTTTGAACTTGAATAAAACTGTACTTCACATACTAGTAGAATATGAATTATAATGGATTGAAATCAAATACTTTAATAACTTTCTGTTTATGAGTAGTCATTTTAGTCATATGTATGATACCAACCTCGTTGAATTTTTTCCTTCTAATTTTGAACTTGAATAAAACTGTACTTCACATACTAGTAGAATATAAACACGTGTTCAGAAAGACCTTTGACTCCCTGCTAAAACTGACTTATCGTGCACATTATAATGGGCTCAAAATTTAGAAAAGTCAACATGTTCAGAGTTTTATATTGTTTTATTTTTATTTTATTTTTTACATTTTCTTATCTTTTTCTAAATTTTTATTTTTTAATTGACACAATAATTGTACATATTTATGGGGTACAAAGTAATATTTTGATACATGTATATATAGTGTGATGACCAAATCAGGCTAATTAGCATATCCATCACTGCAAACATTTATCATTTTTTTATGATAAAAAGATCAATTGAGCAGACTTCCTTTGCTGCTGTCCCTTAAGCCTTCTAAGTCCCATGTTGAGATGCATATTTACCCAAACCACTCAATCTCAGCCCATGGAATTAGCTCAGGTCTAGGAGTTTGGTTCAGCAACACACTATTGATGAACTATGGCTGGGGTGACTAGGGCTGTACTGGGGGTGCGGGGGATGACTTTCTCATGGTTCTGAGGTTAATCAGACACAGGCCAGACTTGTTCAGCAATGACTTGTCAGTGAGAATGGTCCCTGTATGTCTTTTAATGTATGACCTGATCTAGCGTTCAAGGAAGTCATTATTGAAAACTGAGGGAAGAAATAAGAAGAGAGAAAAATCAGACTCTTAGACAATAAGGAGTTAATAGAGACAGAGGTCGTTATATCTTAGGGGAGTTTTTGTGAGTATGGCAGATAGAACTTTATAAAGTCATTTACTTAGAGAAAAAAACAAATTACGAAGCTATATTATTTTCCTGTTAGTTTTAGTGTTTTCAGAATTTGTATACTTTGAAACATATAAAATACTTTTCGGTTAATACTGTTTTTTTAAAAAAAATCATAGGTCATCTTGCAATTGTGGTGGAAATTAATAATATTTCTCATTAAACCTTAGTATGTTAATTTGTCATAGGTTTGATAATTCAGAATGGCACCTAAGGTCTTCATTGTTTGGAATAGTATGAGGTAAAGCCTCAGCAGATTTAGTATTTCATTTACTCAGCATCAACCATATTATAAAATATATGAGTATGAAAAATGAAACTATAAAAGTACTAGAAGAAAATATGGAAAAATTATTTTATTATTGCAGCATGTGAAAGGCCTTTCCAAAGTATGAGATACAAAACGCAGAAGACATACGACTTAATGGCCAATAAAAACCATGTCATAGAGAAATAAAATTCTGTCTGGCAAAAATCATACAGTCAAAACAAACACAAAAGATAATCAGTAAATGGTAAGAAAATGTTCGACCCAGAAATTCTACTTAGAATTTGTTGTACAGATACAGTCTGGCATGTAAGAAATTATTTATGTACATCATTATCAATTGCAGCTTTTAATTTTATTTTTTTTACTACAGCAATGCATTAGAAACAGCTTAAATGTATTACTAGTATTCTGGTTAATTAAATTACGGTTCATCCACACAATGGAATACTGTGCAGATGTACTTCATTTGAAAATGTCTCAAAGATATATAAAATTAAAAAAAGAAAAAGATGCAGAATGAGGTATAGAGTATGTATGAGAGTATAGTGTTCACTTGTATGGGCATTGAGATATCTCTTAATGCATACATGAAAACCAATAGCATTGGTATCTCCCGAGGGAAAGTCAGCTACATGTCTGGAAAAAAATATCACTTTCTACTTCACCTAGTACAAAAGTAAAATAACAAAGAAGGAAATATTAGGCATGTATGCCAATATATTTTTAAAATTAACTTGGCACAGTGAATGCTAGAATGTTTCTTATATTTTCTGGGATATACTCCAAAAAAAAGGTAAGACATCTTCTTACATAAAGATGAGAGTTTATGACAGTTTGCAACACAAAGTGAGTAATGAGAAGCTACATTTGTGGAGGTCTTGTAGTAATTCCATGGAATACAATATCTATAGTTGATTTTATCAAATCATCTACATTTAAGTTTATGTTCTGAAATTATCTAATATGCAGATTCAGTTTCCCAGTTATCTGTCATATGGCAACTTCAACTCATTGTACAGTGGAGCACTAGCACA
The DNA here is from genome assembly GCF_000696425.1 of Galeopterus variegatus. Classification (NCBI taxonomy): domain Eukaryota; kingdom Metazoa; phylum Chordata; class Mammalia; order Dermoptera; family Cynocephalidae; genus Galeopterus; species Galeopterus variegatus. The sequence goes on from NW_007727004.1 coordinate 298,203, forward strand.
TCGTTGGGGGAGGATTCTGAGCTGTCAGAATTGATGCCATAAAACTTTCAAGACTGTGAGGATGGGCTGCTGCTGAGACTAAATGTACTCATTCTATGCAAGGTGGATACATTGGAAAACATCCCCTTTTAACAAATAGTACTATAATGTGTTTATGGCAACTAGAGAAGAGGAAGCAAATGTTTCACTATATTTGATGATGATAACTGAAAGTTATGACTTTTCTCCTCTTTCATTCCCACCTCAGCCACACCACACTTTATCAGGTCTGCTTTTAATTTTGCATCCCAGATTCATTTATTTTCATTCCTTCAGGTTAGGCAGACTTGTACAAAAAGATTTTTCTTTTTTCATTATGGAGAAGTAGAGGTTCTCTTGGTTCTCGGGCCCCTCACTCTTCTGACTTTCTCTTAGAACACGACTTGCTTAGGAAAGTCCACCTCGAGGGAAACTCTTCTTAGTTAGAGGTGAATTGGCAGGAGTACATAAGGGTGCTTCGAAAAGTTCATATTATCTTTTAATTCTATTTTTCCACAAACTTTTTGTAGTACCCTCATATGATCTCAGCCTCTGCTGTTTTTGTTGGTTGGTAACTTCACTGTTGATGCCCTTTGCATATGAGTGTAGGAAATATTTTTAGTGCCTGTGTAAAATACGGAATAAACAGTAACAGATCAAATGTGTTTCAACAAACTACATAACCTTGGAACTAGATTCCTGGCAGGCAGTTCATAGTCTCTGATAAAGCATTTGGCCAGCAGATGGGTTACCCCATCCCTCTCAAAGGAGGTTCTCATTACTGGTACATCTTTCTTTTTGGGAGGTTGCTGAAACCTTTGAACCCTTGGAATTCAACAGATTAAAGTCTGCTTTGTCTCTGAAGGGGGCAGATCCTTTTTCCTTTGACATTAAAATTAGTGTATAAATTTTATAACATTTGAAGGGATCAAATGTGCTCTCCAAGACATAATTTCTGGAAAATGGTCCTGTAGTCTTTGCTTTAATATTTATAAAGATAGAAGACATACTGCTTAACCAAGACAGTCCATTCATTTTGGATGCTTTTTAATCATACTTTGTATGGATACAAAATCTGCCTCCACTCAATTAATTCCCCCCAAGCCAATTTTCTCCTCTAAAGTCATATAGAGGGGAATCTAATTATTTCTCTTCAAATGTGATGAGTTAGTAGGGAGCTAGTTGATCTTCTTTTTCATGTAGAAAAATTCTCAGTCTCTCAGCTATTCAATATATAGTATGATTGCCAGACCTCTAACCATGCTGGTCACACTCCATGTTTGTCAAAATTCTCCTTAATATAGCAGGTCCAGCATGTCATAATTTTCCACACATGGGCTATATAGATTACACTGGGATCATCACCTCTCTTGTTAAGATTGCTTTAGCTTTTGTTTGTTTTGGCCAGCTGTCTCATGTATTGGCTCATTTTTGAACTTGTATTCAAGTAAAGCCCATAGCACACACTTTTTTTTTTTTCTAGTTTTTAAAGTCAGGCTTTACTTTACTTACTGTAATTGAAGCCCCCCTTAGCATGATCATTGTTTGGAGTTTGGATTTTATTCTTCCCCTCAACTCCAGAAGGAATTTGCTGGAACTCAGTGTATAGTTTTTGGTTTCAATCCAGTCATTGCATTTGATCTCCATGTTTTTGGGATAGGATTGGCATGGATGTGGAGGAGTGAGTCTCCTTTTTTCTTCATACTTTTTATTATATTTAGGTTGAGTTTTTAAGATTTATGTCATGGAGAGTTGTTGAGAGGCAGAAGTGGGGTTGTGTAGGGGTGGTGAGGGAGAATGGGGTGTTATTGAAAAGAGTTATTGCAAGGAGGTTCTGAATAAAGTGTTTTGTTGTTGTTTTTATAGATCAAATAAATACATGGTTCATATGTATATATTAGTTATTTTCTAACGTATGTGGATACTGTTGAGATTAGGAGAATGCAAATTTATTTAAAGGTGTCACTGTACTTATATCAAACTTTTCTCATCATAATTTTCTTGATCAGTGTTTGCTATAGTTAATATTGTTATAGAGAAGCCCACAATATTTTACATTAAAAATTATACCCCGTACCAGGAAAAACTGTCTTATTTTACAGTTCCAATCTTTGCCTAATAAATGTTGAAGTTTTATTGACAAGTGCACTAATTTTGATTTTTTTTTTGCAATATAATAATCTTTTTGTATGTTTTTCTTAAATATCTTTAAGCTTTCATAGTACTGTGGAAGCAACTAGCTGTTAGGAATTCTTGATCATAATATTAATATCCCTTTAAACTCTGTCTTGAAATTTGTCTTCTATTCAGTATTGGGTTACCAACAGACAGACTAAACATGTGCATGTATCACAGCAAACACGGACACCCAAAGGGAAAATCACCAAACCTAAAATAAGTTTTTAATTTTAGCATGTGTCTGATTTTCATTTGAAAAAATGTTTATAAAACCATATTATGATTTGAGATTTATGGAGAGTGGAGATGGTCTCAGTGCACCTTGATCTTTTATGTATCTATTACCTCTGGAAGTCTTAATCTGGTCCTGTTTCACTTGATATCTGGTGTTGACTTTTTAGTTCTAGAAGAGTTTATCCTTAACTTAATTTCTCCTTTCTAGGACTATTTGTCATACAACCTTTCTTTTTTTTTTTTTTTGCTATTTTAATTGATTTTTTTTTAATTAATTTATTTTTTTTAATTTTTATTTTGTCCATATACAATGTAGCTGGTTATTGTGTCCCTTCACCAAAACCTCCCTCCCTCCTCCCTCTCCCCCCTCCCACCCAGATGCATACAACCTTTCTGTAAATAATTGGCAGTGCTCACTTTCTCCAGTCCCACTGCACTACTGCTATGTTGACCAAGTCGTCCTGGTTTACCCAGGACTTTCCCATTTTTAAAACTGAAAGCCCAGTTTTCTGGAACCTCCTCAGCCCTGGGCAGACTGGGATGGTTGGTCACTCTCTACATTATCCCCCACCTCCCAGCATACTGCTTAATTTAGTGTTTGTGCACTGTCCCGAGTGGGCTGTGGAAGCCTAGGTGTTAGTCTGAATGCTAAAATGTGTGAACATGCCCCATATGCAGCGATAGTGGTTGGAAGTTATTATTTTTTTCCTGCCCCTTTTTCTATGAAAATGCTAGGAAATCCCCTGATGTCTCTGACATACCCTTTTTAGTTTTTTTTCCATTGCTGAAATTGCGATGTGAATTGCTCTTGAGGAATTTTTGTCTTAAACTTCTTTCAGCAGTTCCACAAAATAAAATTGGTTCCCTTGCCATCTAGAATGTAAGCCTTCAATTTATTTGTCATAGTGTTTGGGTGATTCAGTACTTAACAAAGCAACAAAATTCTGTAGTGCAGACCTAGGAGAACCATATTTTTTAGTAATTGTGTATCCTGAATTTGATCCTAGATTGGTTGCAGAATCCTGGACAAGTCTCTTTAGATGTTGATTTCCTCCTTTATAAAAGAAGTGAGCTTTGCTAGATGTCCCTGAGGTCATTATTTACATCAAAATGAAATGACTCAGTCAGTGAACAGCAGGTTGTGATTGTCTTATGGACCAAATATTTCTTTTCTGGAGTCTCTTTTGAGTCTTTGTTGTATTTTTCTAGCCTGGCTTCTGATCCCAGAACCTATACCAACCCCTATATCACACACGCAACCCATTAGCCCCGTAGTACCTCTTTCAGATGAAAACCCGTCGTCTGAAGATAGAAGCATAGTAGGTTGGGCGTTCCCCAGATCACTCCCGGCTTCGATGATTCACTAGGAGGACTGATGGGATTTAGCATATAGTTGTGCTCATGTTTGTAATTTATTACAGTGAAATGAGACAAAGCAAAATAAGCAAAGGAAAAAAGCACACGGGTGAGGTCCAAGGAGACCAGATACAAGCTTCCAACAGTCCTTTTCTAGTGGAGTCACACAGGATGCACTTAATTGCCCCAGCAACTAGTTGTGACAACATGTGTGAAATGTTATCTATCAGAGAAGCTCCTTAGAGACTCAGTGCCTGAAGTTTTGTTGGGAGCTGGTCACATAGGCATCCTCTGTATCAAAATTCCTAACACCCAGAAAGAAAGCAGATATTCAGCATAAAACACATTATTTGTGTGATTTAGGCTCAGTAAGCCATTCTCATCTGAGAGTGGTGGGAACCCTTTTGGTGGGAAAAACCATCTGCAAACCATCTGGAATCTGACTTTTCAGATACTAGCCAAGGACCAACCCTGAAAGCAGGTCTTTCTAAGGCTAGAAGTCTCAGGCTTGCTATCTCTTTTCTGCGCACATAGTAAAACTCAAAGATTGCTTCTAGCCCCTTTACCCCTTGCCACCAAGCGAGTCCACATGAAATACTGGAAAAAATGGACTTTGAGGAATAACTCCAAAACTCCACACCTGGCTCTGTTAGTAACTTGTTAGGTGAGTTTGGCTAAGTTGCTTAACTTTTTACACCTTACTCTGTTCATCTGTGAATTTGAGGTTATAATGCTAACTACAAAGGATTTTGTTGAAACCACATTATTTTACACACACATACTCATGAGATGTGTAGTATCACTTGCCCCTGAATCCACTCACTCAGAAATGTTTATTAAAAACCTGGTATATGCTAAATACTGTGATAAGCCCTGGTGGTCTAATGGTAATGAAAGGGGCATCCTGCCTCTGGAATTTATAGTCTATTTGGGAAGAGAGACTTAATCTCAAATAGTAACCGTGCAATTAATATGTAATGGTAGTTTGTGGTAAGTGCTCTGAACGAGAAGTGGAGAGTGCAGTGAAAATATATGATGGACATGGGTCTATTCTGGTTAGTCAGGGAGGATTTCCCCAGGGAAATGGCATGTGTGTAAGAATCTTGTTTGTGTAGGCAGTGGCTACATCAAGAGATCAGGGAGGGACATTAGATAAAGGTGTTGTATAGGCTCTTGTCTTTGGGTGGAATGGAGCAGGCATTGTTGGAAAATATAAAACAGGCCAGTGTGGCTGGAGCAGAGAAGCAAATGGGAGAGAGGAGTGGATGAGCTGGAGAGGAGAGAAGTAGCCAAAGACGGCATTGTGGTAACATAGTTTGGCCACTATCCTGACAGCAATGGAAAGCCATTTAAGGTTGTTCAGCAGTGAGGTGACAGGATCAGATATCGAAGTGTTTTGAAAAGATCATTCTGGCTACTTTGTAGAGATATGATTAAAGCAGGCAAAGTGGGCTTAGGAGGGTATTGCAGAAGGCTGGGCTAGTGATCATTGTAAGCTGGGTTAGAGTTATAGCTTGGTTGGAGATGGGGAGAAATTTGCAAAGATTTGAGAAGACGTATCTACAGTTACTTGCTAAATTACTTGAATAAAAATCTTCAAGATGTTTTTACATTAAAAAAAATTTCTCTGGCAGAGAAAGGGATGGAGTTATAACTTGCTGAGATTTGGACATCAATTAAAACATATCTTACCCATGCATCTTTTGAGTAGAAATAATATACTGTCTGTCACATATGTAGGATTTAGAATGTGTCACCACACAGAAAACCTATAAGATAGGTGCCATATATCACACACATATAAGAAATGAGTAACAGATGAGATACAGAATTTAAGTAACTGAGTGGTTTGAAACAATTTATAAATGATAGCTAGGATTTGAACCCAAGTGGTTTGTCTTCAGATGCATAGGGCTCTTAAGCCAAATTGGCTCATGGCTGTTTTTGTACAGCCAGCGAGAAATGTAAGAATGGATCTTACATTTTTAACGTGTTATTAAAAATTTTTTTCTTGATTTTTGCAAATTTAAAATGAAGGACTGGATCGTGTGTGATTACTTGGGAAGACAGGGATCAAAGGCAGCTGGGATAGTGCTGATTACTTGTGTAATGCCCCTATTTAGACATTGATTTTCAGATGGACTTTATGAGCTGCTTTAGCATTTGGTGACAGGCTATATTAGCAAAAAAGATTTTCTGTTTTAAAACCATGTTTTGTCTTTGAAAAGAAAAATTGAGTCACCACTGAACATTAATAAATTCTGTTCAGATGTCAACAACTATTTGGAGGAAAAAGCAACTCTAATAATGCATTTCTTCCCCCAAAACTGTTAAATGAATTAATAAGGGAACATAGGATGTTTTGTCTTTTCTAAATAAATTGACTTCTTGGTTTTTGGAGAAATGCTGAAATTCGTCTGAATTTTCATAGAGAGCTAAATATTCAACCATTTAAGAAATATTTATTAAATGTTACTGTAATGTTAGGCATTTGGGGGGACTAAGAACAGATGATTATTACAGAAGTTTTTTTTTTTTTTTTTTTTTTTTTTGGCCATTTATTTGATGCATGGCGTGTTTCTTATTCATACAAACTATATCAACCTATTTTCTAATAGAGTCAGAAGGTGGCAATAGAGGTTACATTTGGTTGTGTTGAGTTTCTGTTTGTCTGTTTTTTGATATGATAGTGCCACGTATCTTGCTGAAACCCAGCAGAAGATGAGATAGCCCTAGCTGTTATAGATTGCCGGTTGCAGTGTTTGGTGGGTGCCTATTATTAAAGCCCGTTTTCTCACATCTCACTTTATCATTCTGCTTCTGGAGGTGCATTGGGTAAGGTATTACTTATAGTTATATAAATTGTAACATTTCGTTAAACAACTCTGCTCTAATAATTTCATCTTTCCTTTTACCTAGGTAATTCAGACTGTTAAAAGATTTACATTGAGTAATTTTCTATATTGTTTTGATTGGAAGATTAGAGATTTTGCATTGTTGAACTATCACTTTTTAGTTATGGGAATTTTCAAACATATACAGAAATAACCAAGTTTCAGCAGTCATCACACATGGTCAGTCTTGATTAATCTTTGTCTTCCTCCTCCTTTGCCTTCCGTCTACCCCAAATAACTTCAGAACAAATAGCAAACACTATATCATTTTACTTAGTAAATACTTCAGTATGTGACTCTTAAATTATAAGGACTCTTTTAAAAAAGTGAATGCCATTAGCACACTAAAAAATTAGCAGTAGTTTCTTAATATCAACAAATATCCAATTAGTGTTCAAATTTTACTAATTTTCTTATAAGTGACTTTCTACAGTTCAAATCAGAACCCAACTAAGGTCCATGATTTATATTTGGTTGAAGTGTCTCTTAATGATGTTAATATATTACATTTCACTTCTCTTTTTTCCCTTTTGCCATTGATTCTATAGGTCATTTGTCCTGTAGAATTTCTCATGCTCTGGATTTTATTGACGGCATTTTTTTTTCTCTCACATCATATTCTTCTGTCCCTTTATTTCTGGTAAATTTAGGTTAATTTTTTTTGACAAGAATATTTCATAAATGGTGAGAACATTGAATTATTGAATGGATTGATGAAAGTTTGTCAGTGGTCCATGTTAGCACTTATTTTACTGTCTCCAATTAAGATTTACTTCTTATCATAGAAATGATACTGAATAGCAGGTAAGAGGAAAGAGCTATTTATATGTAATTTTAAACATACCTTCCTTTAAAAAAATTACATATTTATTATGTGGTTATAGCAGTAGTACAGAAACAACAGGATTCCTTATTTGGCATAGGATTGGTAGACACTGTCAGACTGCACATTTCTAAGCTTTGCCTTTTGAGTAACTGGATTTGGTAACATTTTTGTCTACCGAAGGGTCTGGCCAGCAGTACTTTTCCTATTAAGGATGATGATATCCTTGCTGTTTATTTTACACTGAAAATGTAAAAATTCATTCAGTCAAAATCTACACTCGTAGCTAAATCTTCTGACTTATGTAGAAAAATTTAACTGAGAAATTTATTTTTAAATAGGGTTATTTTATTACAGAGAAAAGAGAATTTAAAAGGATGCTTTTTACTCTTATAAAACAAAATCTGGCATTCCCTATTTCAGAATTTATTATGAGTGGTAATGTCAAATTTTCTTAATCAGTTAAGCCCTGTCTGTAACTTTATAAATGAAATTTTATTTTTTTATAAAAGAGTAGTTAATTTAAAAATTGTTCTTAAGATATATGAACTCAGGCCTTGACAACTTTAATGAAAATGACTTTATTTTCCCTAGAATATTTATTTCCTATGGAAGAGTATAGAAGAAATACCTCTTCCTTGAAGGAAAAAAAAAAAAAAAAAAAAAAAAAACCTAAGAATGTTGATATTTATCTTCATGGAAATGTTTTCTTTTTTTGGTTTATGAATGAATGTTTGAACTTATTATTTCTTTATGTGTATTACACTTATTCGTATTTTGTTGTTTTAGTTATTTTCAAAATTTAGTGGAAAATAACCCCAGTTCACATGGAATTATTTTTAACTGATTCCTATAATGCATTAATTCTTTGCCCAGTGTTTATCTATTGCTTAGGAGACATGTAACACCTTCTGAATTTTTTCTTATTAATAACGGGCAGGTGAAAATCAAGTGATATAACTTAGTGTCTAGAATGTTGAAAAGATGTTAGTCTTGCTTTGTTAGTCCTTGGATTCTCCTAAATCTTCAGGTTAAAGAAAAGTCTCAGCCTTTCTGGCAGTTGCTGATGCACTTGTTTCTTTCATGCATTTTCCAACATGCATTTTCTGGATAAGCATCATACTTGATAGCTTCTGTAGGTACTTTGTAATAACACCTCATATCTACGTACTTCTAAGAAGAGGTGTTACATTGGACTGAAAATAAGCCATTTAAAAATCGTAATAAAAAGCTATATATTTACCAGGACAGAGCTGATTTTAGATCCGTTTATTCTTTAAGAAAAAAACAAAACACTGGAAAAATAATGATATAATTGTGACTTTGAAGATTTTTCATATAAAAATTTATGAATAGGAGGAAGAAATTAAGATTTTCTTTCTAAAATTTGCTTCTAGTGTGTCACAATTTATTTTAAACAATATCAGTCTTATGACTGGATCTTTTCTTTATTTGCACATCAGTGGTTTAATATAATGTGCTGTAGAATCTTACTGATGTGTGTCATAAATCCGGGAGGATTTATAGGTGACAGTAAAACTGTTTGATTAGATAATGTCTAGGAGAGTCTTAAAGCTTACAGATCAAAAAATGTGTATTTTATGCAAGTTTTTCTCTCAATATTAAAATACTCTATTGAGGATGTGCTTTTTCTTAAGCATTAAGGCAATTTTTTTTTTAGCCATTAAAATAATTTGTAATTTGATGGTACATTATTTGGCAGGAATATAACCAATTTGAATTGCCTATTTTTTCAACAGCTCTTTGTTTAGTCTTAGGTAGATTAGCAAACCAGAGCATTCCCTTGGGTTTAATGAGGTCTGTAATCACTGTAGTGAGTTCTAATGTGTTAGCATTTAACCTCTCGGTAAACCTTCTTACGTTATTTCCTTCTGTCTTTGCAGATAAATTATTAGTTGTAACTGTAGCAACAAAAGAAAGTGATGGATTCCATCGATTTATGCAGTCAGCCAGATATTTCAATTATACTGTGAAGGTATGGTATATCCTTTAATCTATGGAGATGTTAGAATATGTACCTAAATTACATTATTTATAACAACAACAATAAGAGCACAATCTGTAATACATACAAGGAGATAAAATGTGGTTATATAATTGCTACTAGTTTATATATGGTTTTAAAGAAAGATTTTGTTCCCAATACTTTGGCACTCTGATAATATCTTTTTTAATATTTGCTAATGCTTTATAGAAACATGTTTTATAAAACAACAGAAAAATATGTTAATACGTTCATGTGTGTAGGAAGGTACTTCAAAAAAGTTCATGGAAAGATTATATTATCTTTTAATTCTATTTTTCCACGAAGTTTTTGAAGTACCTGCGCGCGCGCGCGCGCGCGCGTGTGTGTGTGTATGTGTGTGTAATTTCTTTGGAGGGTCATGCAGAAACACAATATAACTAAGATTTGATAGTAATTTTTTTCACTGCCTGAATATTTTTTCTGTAATGGGTTTGTCTGTCATAGTGCATGTCTTTGTTTATAGAGATTTGGAAACATGCCTGTGAATGGGATGTCTTTTCTGTTCATTATTAAGAGTTGCTTTTCCTGTTTGTTTTAGAGGAATTTGGGAGCACTGTAAAAGTATAAAAAGGTTTTAGAAGACTTATCTCTAGGAGATAAACGATTAGAGGAAACTTGGGGAAGTTTATAGAACCGTTAAACTGAACTATAAGAAGCTTGCCTTTTTAGTTTACTTTTTAAATTTCTTAATAGAAAAAAGATCTGTCAGCCAGGTCTTTTATATAAGTAAGAGGAGACTAGGAGGCTTCTAGGTAGGATTTTTTTTTTTAGACCTTAAAAAAAAAAGAGGGGAAAGATTGCTTTTTGCTTGGGAAAAACTGAGCTGTTCTAGTATGTAATGTAGAAAAGAGGTAGCATTTATTACATAATCACTGGAAAACTAGGTACAGATGTCAATATAGAATAGCTATTGAAGAGGCTTAAGTTTGCTGGAAAAGAGATCTCGTGATAACAACTAGATGTTTAGTGCAGGATAAATGGGAAATATGTTAGAAATATGTTAGGATAGATGAGAAATATAGCAGTATGTACTGAGAGGAGATGCTGTGGAAGTAACAGAAAAAATTAGAATAAAATAATACTGAAATCCAGTGGAGGGATATTTAGGGCTCAGACTGTGGAGAGAATGGAATATTTCTACATGCAAGGCACCTGCTCAGGCACTTTACACATGGTGTGCTGTTGATTCATTATAGGAGCCATGTGAGGTAGATGTTACTGTGTTTATGGGTGAGGAAAACTTGTCCCAGGATGCACAACTATAATGTGTCAGATCTTGGACCTTAGCCCCATATAGAAAGGAAAATGCTCAAGCCTTACCCCAGATCAACTGAATCACAAATTCTGGGATTGGCACCTCCACGTGATTATGAGGCACACTGAAGCCTGACAGTCACTGATGTGATGGAAAGAACGTAGAGACTGGTGCTTAACATAGTGCGCTGAGCACAGTAGGCTCTCAGATGTGGCTGGGTGCATGCAGCATTACTACAGGATTGGAGACTCCAGAAGGGTTGTGTAGCAAATCTTAGGGCCAGAGGAGGCCACTTTTTATGGCAAAAACTAATAATTCTACTAGATTAACCCCAGTTTGAATCCAAATCCACAACAGCTTGATTTTTCTTGGAAAGCACTTATCCCCCACCTTTCAGTATAGGTAGTGATGAAGTGATAATAAGAGATTTGAGGCTGGGAGCTTCACAGGCTTTGCCAGCTGGTTATATTTGGCTCAGTGTTCAGTAAAGTTGGAACTAATAGTGTTATTTTCTAAATTTATTTTATCCTTTTCTTGTATTTGGTTTAAATTTCATTCCACCTTAATTTCCCACATCTCCTAGTAGATCTTTATTTTGGCAACTTCAGACTTCGTTTTGACGACACTAAGGTAAACAGTGTGTATGAGGAGGAGGAGCATGTATTATACTTTCTGCTCCCTCAGAGCCAGGCCTGTCAACAACGCATTTCCAGTTCAGGAGCAGCTGCTGAAGCTGAGGCTGATAGTGAAGAGAAAGAACACAGGGTTAGTTCTGATTACTTGTGTGCAGGCAATTTCTTGTATTGATAAATTCTCATTAAGCTTTTGAGGATGATGTAATTTTATGAGTTATGAGATAAAGAAGGTAACGTTTCACCTGATGCCCTCTGTGTTTTCCTGAACAATCCATTTTGGTTTAGTAGGAAAATCGCTTAAGGGCCTAATCCAGGAGTCACTGACTTTAAAGGGCTTTCAGCTTTGGTCATACGGTTTTGCTGGCAGATTGAAAAAGTCTGAACACACAGGAATAACATAATTAAATAAGAGAAATACTTTGGATCCACCTTTTTGGATTAGACCTTTAACTTTGGAAATGGTGAAATTGGGAATGGCATTTATAAGAGAAATACTTTCTGGATCCACCTTTTTGGATTAGACCTTTAACTTTGGAAATGGTGAAATTGGGAATGGCATTTTTGGAGTGGATACCACTGAAGAATTATGACTTGACATAGGCATGAAGTTTTTTTCTTTCTAGCATTATGATTTAAGGAAACATTTACTTATTTTTATTTCTGATTTTATTTGTTTCCTTGTATAGACCTTATATGAGACTTGCTGCTAAGAAGACCTGTGCTGTAATGAAACATTTAAAGAGTGGTTATGGTGCAGTACTGTGCAAGTTGCTGATGTCTTTCAGTTTTTTTGTGGTACTATCATAATTTGAGTATTGCTCAGGGATGAAATGTTGATTTTATTTATAGGTCCTTGGTCAAGGAGAAGAGTGGAGAGGTGGTGATGGAATTAATAGTATTGGAGGGGGCCAAAAAGTGAGATTAATGAAAGAAGCTATGCAACATCATGCCAGTCAAGATGATATGGTTGTTTTGTTTACTGAATGGTAAGAGAAATCCCCTGTGGATTTTTAATTCTATATTAAATTATTTTTTAAAAGAGCTGAAATATGTACTTGTAGATTATGTATTACTTTATTTAAATGTATTATTTTTTTTTACAAGGAATCATAGTTTTATGAAGTAGATTTTACTCATAGTTATAAAATCATGGTCTGACATTATGATGTAATATAATCAAAGTTGATGAGTTACCATAAATATCAATGAGAAAACATGGCACGAGCTAGCATTTTTGTGAACTTCCTGTTTTAATCCTGAATTAAAGATAGAGTCAAGTTCATGTGAGCTTTTTCTATTGAGAAATGTAACTCAATGGATTCTAGTCAACCAGCAGGAAAAAGATCATGCAAAGTTATAAACTCAAGTGAGACATGAGAAAGCCTGTGTTGGTAAGAAAAAAGAGCCTTCCCAATGTGTAGTATCTTTTTGTATACTACTTCACTCTCCTAATTAATTTGAAATATCTACTGTCTTTGCAATCATCTTACATTTTTATAGCAACATCCAGTTGTCATGAGTCATTAGTTGCCAATTCCTCTCCCATTCTCTGTGTCTTCTTTTTATTTATTTATTTATTTAGTTGACTAAAATCTCTTTCAGTTTTCCCCTCTAACTTACGAAAGCCTTTTTATATCTTTCTCTCAATTTGAAAATGCAAAGATACAAATTATTTGCAGATGAAAATAATTTTTTTTGCAAGTGTACAAATAAGAAAGACAGTAATTTTGAAATGAAAATATAGACATAATGAAGTTCTAGTGCCATCAACACTTAAAAGTTTCAAAAGGATCCATAATACTTGCACCTTTAGGATTTTCCTGGTGTCTTCCAGACAAAAAGTTAAGTTTTGCTTGTGGTTACTTATTCTTACAAGATGAGGTGTGGTAAGGCTGGTGTTAGCTTGTATACTGGGAATTTTTCTACAGCATCTATTATTTTATATCTTTTTACCCCTAGAAAAATAATAAGCTCGTTATAATAACTGTTTAGATTAAATATTGAGTATGTTTTGGTTTAAAATTACCATGAATTTCATAGCATCTATTATTTTATATCTTTTTACCCCTAGAAAAATAATAAGCTCATTATAATAACTGTTTAGATTAAATATTGAGTATGTTTTGGTTTAAAATTACCATGAATTTCAAATAACTATATGAGTCAGCTTGTACTTGCCCCATGTACATTTTGATTTGGGCTCTGAGGCAGATTCTCCTTGTAAAAGTGATCCCATATGAGCCAGTAATGATTTTAGAGTCTCAAGCCTCCTTTGGGTTTTAGGAAGAACTTCTTTTCTCTACCCTTACCTTCCCATCCTTATCTTACCACCCGCCCTGTCTAAGATTTAGCCTTGTGGGGAGCTGGTGTAGTGAGGGGCCTGTTTGTTTCTGATGAGAAAAGGGACACTGTGAGATATATACAGTCTCTTGAGACTGGGTTTGTTCACTTGGATGGTACTTTAAGACCCAGCTTGACATAACAGACGATAAAATTTTAATGGAAGACTTAGTGTCTTCCAGACACTATTAGTGTTTGGGATATGTCAGTGAACCAAACACGCAAAATTTCCAACAACTCCTCCTGTGAGAACAGCCAGCCAACTGAAAACATGAAGGCCCAACTCAGCCAAGCCGTTGCTCAAGAAGAGTCATCAGTATTTTCTCCTTCGTTACCCACCATGTCTGTCCCAGACACCATGAGGAAGTAACTAAGAGGGTAAAGAGGGTGAGCAACGGGTGTCACTTTGGAGCTTTTTTTCCTTATTTTTTTTTTAAACACCCTTTTCTAAAAGTATTATGCACAGAGTGATGAATACAGTTGAAAGTTGTAGGTAATCTAGGGCCTGGGTGAAATAAATTAGGCTGTTTATAAATTATTTGAAATATGATGCCCATTCTGTAACAGAATTGCTCATCTCCTAATTAAGTTTGCCTCTGGTCAAGGGCCAGAATTCAGAATACATTTATTTTAATAAAATAAATTCTAATTTCTTTTGTGATTTTTTAAAGGGCAATTCAAATGTAATAATTAGTTATATGGAAGCATAGATCACCACTGTATAAAAAAAATACACAGATTTATGTCCTTAATAATTCAGATAGGCCTTTTTAAAAAAACAGCTTTATCGAGGTATAATTTATATAACATGGCATACAATTATTTTAAGTGTAAAATTCAGTGACTTTTAGTAAATTTACAGAGTTGTGCAATCATCACCACTATTCAATTTTAGAACATTTCCAGTACCCAATAATGATCCATTGTGGCCATTTGAATAGGCTTTTGTGAATTAATTTAGAAACAATTTTATAACATGACTTCCATGGGAATATATATTCTGAACTGACTTTTTGGTGAACATTTAATATTAGTATATTATAAATATACTCTGTAAGTAAAATTTATCATATTTAATTTAGATAAAAAGAAATATTTGGCAAGGTTTTAGGTTCTTCTCAAAACAAAATGAAAACTGAAGATCTCCATATGGGAGCATACCTCAAAGTTTTTTTTAAGTTATTTCATACTGCACTGTGTCCATATGTGTGTGTGTATGTGTGTTTCCTTGCAATTAGTATGGCATATAAAGTTTGATAATCTCCCCTTTATTAGAACAATTATGAATAAATATAATGGACTTGGTGACTTTTAGTAGATGAAGTATGATGGATTCTTGTGATTATGGGCTAATGAAAATTTGGGGGACAAATACAAGTATTGTCAGTTCGTGGCTTCAGATTCCCTTAAGGAGACAAATGATTTCATAATGATTTTATAATATATCTTAGTCAAGGTAAATGAGCATCTTGAGTTTTATAATAAGGTACTTTGCATTACTTTAAGGATTATCTTATAAAGCATATATTTCTTTTAATCTAGTAACATTGAAGAAAGATAATCAGACCTAATTATTATATGGTGACCAGTGGGTTGTTGGTATATTTTCGGGGCACAATAAAAAGGAATCAATAAATATTGGGTAGCAACGAATTGTATTACAAGGAGAAACAGAACTTGCAAGAGGTAGAAATATGGTGGATACTTTAAAACTGTATTTCAAGATTTTTTTTCTCTGTTCGTTTGGAGAAATAGTGACTTGTAAAGGCAGGAAAGCATTAAAATTTTTTAAATCTCAGAGGATTGGAATTATTGAAAAATTGAATTGATTAGAAACTGTAAATATGATGCTGCTGTTTCTGATCTTTTATATGTCAGCCAATGTTTGTTTCAGCTTCTCATTAAACATTATTTTGCTAAAAAGTGAGCTGAGTGAGCTAGTTTTTCCCTTTACATTCAGTATACATGTATTGAGCACAAAATGTGATCCAGGCATTGAGCTTAACATTAACCAAAGAAAGAGAGACAGGGACAGATCCCATCTTTCCAGAATTCTCATTTAAATCATACTAATTCTACAAATCATATTTTCGGGGCACAATAAAAAGGAATCAATAAATATTGGGTAGCAACGAATTGTATTACAAGGAGAAACAGAACTTGCAAGAGGGAGAAATATGGTGGATACTTTAAAACTGTATTTCAAGATTTTTTTTCTCTGTTCGTTTGGAGAAATAAGGCAGGAAAGCATTAAAATTTTTTAAATCTCAGAGGATTGGAATTATTGAAAAATTGAATTGATTAGAAACTGTAAATATGATGCTGCTGTTTCTGATCTTTTATATGTCAGCCAATGTTTGTTTCAGCTTCTCATTAAACATTATTTTGCTAAAAAGTGAGCTGAGTGAGCTAGTTTTTCCCTTTACATTCAGTATACATGTATTGAGCACAAAATGTGATCCAGGCATTGAGCTTAACATTAACCAAAGAAAGAGAGACAGGGACAGATCCCATCTTTCCAGAATTCTCATTTAAATCATACTAATTCTACAAATAAATAAATAAATAACTGAACAAGCCCAATGTGGAAGAATGCGTGTCTTCAACAAAATCTGAACTTGGCATAATCTCTTTAAAATAATTTATTTTTAGGAAATTGTGAAAGGTTATGTTTTATTGGGTCACCTTTGTTAATTGTTTGTGAAAGTATCATTTTTGTGATTTTATTGTTATTATTGAAGAGGTATAATTTATATGTAGTATTCTAAAGGTGACCAAATCCTAACTTGTTTGTACTCAATGAAATAAACATTTTATATCACTCATAATTCAGGTTACATGCCCAGTATGCCTGCCTTTTTATATTGTTACATAGTTTATACAGAAGATAGAGTAAAAATTTTCTGAAAGCAAAGCTTTTCAAATACGATATTTATTATTTTATCTACAATGGCAGATTTATTTGATGGACTCCTCCTCCCCTGCAGTGATGACAGTTTAAGTGTGCAGACACAAAGAACCTACTCATTAGCGATGGACAACATTTCATTATATTAGTTTGAAGAAAAGCAAAAACATATCAAGGCTCCCAGTTTCTGTACTGTTTCTTTCACTCTTTTTTTTTTTAAGTAAAGATTGAAATTATTAGCTCTTGCTTAATCAAATACGTTGCACTACCTCTGGCTCATCTAGAGTAGTATAAAATGTGTTTAGAAATTAAGTAGGAGATGAGTGATTTTTGTTTTGTCAAATTATTCAAATGTTCTTGTTAATACTTAGTATTGACTGAGCATATTAATGGGTATGGTGGAATGAGGAAGAAGCAGATGATATACAAAAGAAGTATTGGGTGTTCAATATGTCTAGATTGATTGTCCCTGGTTATTCTCCTGTGTGATTATTTTGTCTGTCTATTGTGTGTGTGTGTGTGTGTATGTAGGTATGTATATATTCTCAAAACAGATTGTGTACTCCTTGAATTTTGCTCTTTTTAGTAAACATGTATTAAGCATTTGTTATGTGCTAAATATGGTACTAGTGCTGTGGCTGGGGGCTGGCTGGGACAGAAATCCTGCCCTCTGTATACATTTTTCTTTCAACACCTTTGTGTATGTTGTATCTGGCATGTTGTACCTTTATCATAATAAAGGCTAGGGATTAAAAAGAAATTCTTTATTTCATCATTGATTCAATGAACACTTTTTGTGCACTAAATGTGTCTATTTTGTAAGTTCTAAGCAGAGATAAACTTAACTATCATTTTTACACTAGGAGAAATTTTTATTTAATTCATCAAATCATTTCACTAATAAAGAGACTGACCCAGAAACAACACAGATAGCTATCAGCTAGAGTACCTTGCCATCTTTGCCACCATTCTCTGTGCTATGTGTTGTTCTAGTGCTTGGCCCACTCTCAGAACACAGTCTGGAGAAAGTGACCATCCAGCTAGGCCATGTTGTCATTGACTCCCACCTCTACCCAGCCTTAGTAAGGATTTCATATTCAGCAAATGAAATTATATGCCATTTGGAAGAAAATTTCCCAAGTAATATTTGTGTTTTAAAATAGTACCCACATTATACCAGCTAACTCCCTTCTTCTCCCTACAAAATTTCTAAAATAAATTTAATCATTTTCACTGTATTTTATTATCATTTGTTCTGCAAGGTTAACTGGGTGGGTGAACATTTTCAACTTTTGTTGTTGGGGGGGGGGTTGAAGGGGTGGTTCCATAGTGACTTGTGGTATTAATTATCTCTGCAAATATAGACAGATGTGATGAAAGCATTATCAGGTGTGGTGCTACTTCTGTGCTTCAGTTTCGTTAGATTTTGTTTACGCTTTTGGACAATAGCTGCTAATAGTTCGGATGATTATAATTTTTGCTTGTTTGTGCCAGTGATGATGAAGAGGATATTGGATTGGGAAGGAATAACAGATAAAGTTAGGGAACATTTCTGTTGCTATCTTTACTGGCTACCCAGTAGCTTTTGCTTCTTGTTGAGACTTGGGATCATTCATTCATTGATTCATTCACCCATTTGTTCAAAAATATTTATTGACTATCTTCAAAATACCAGGCTATGGGGATGTACAGTTGCATAAAGCCATAGGTCTAGCATTTGCAGGAGGAACATGCACTCTAGCATAAGCACAGAGAACAGAAAATAAAGATAAAGTGTGTGATGAAAGGGGAGAGAGCAAGAGCTGTGAGAGTTAAGAGGACAGAACAATCTTTTCTAGTTATGCTGCTCAAGGAGAGGTTTGTAGAGTAGGTAGTAGAGGAGGTGACATTTGAAATGGGCCTTGTAGGTGAATAGTCTGGACCCAATTGGGAAAAAATGTGCTAAGCAGAGGTGACATTATGAGTAAAGACATGGATGACAGATCAAATAATTCAGTTTGGCTTCAAAACAGGTTATTTAATAGAAGGCTATTAAAGTGAGGCTGATTTGTTTAGCTTATTCTATAGGCCAGGGGTTGGTAAACTATGGCCCACCCCACTGCCTGTTTTTGTAAAAAGTTTTATTCAAACACAGCTCTGATCGTTTGTTTACATATTGGCTATGGCTGTTTTTGCAGAGTTGAATCATTGGAACAGAAACCATATGGTCCTCAACGCCTAAAATATTTTCTTTAAAAGGCTAGGGACTAAATATTTACTGATTCCTGCTTTAGGCTGTAGTTGGGAACCACCAATCCAGTCTGGGGACCGGCATAGAGTGGTTTTCAGGGCAGTTTGTCACATAGTCCTAATTAGTAGTGGGGAGGATATGGATAATGTGGAGGCCTGTAGAGTTTTTGAATTAATTTAGGTAAGTGCCTTCTAGTGGGAAAGGAGTAGGATTTGAATGCTAGATTAGATAAATGGAATCAATAGAATTTGGCAAAAGATTTGATGAGAGAGGCCATGGAAAGGTAGGAATCAAGGCTGAATGAAAGATTTTCGACCTGGGTAACTATGAGATTGATGACGGTGCCACAGAAACAGGGATCACAGAAGGATGAATACTTGTTAAGCTCTCAATGACTTATTGGGGATAGAACTCTGACCTGTCTGGTGGAGGACTCAGTATCCTACATAAGGTAGGATCGTATGATTTTTGCAGAACTCAGGAATATTTACCACAGTTAAATGTGGAAAGTTTTATTTCATTCTTCATATCTAAATGGACTGAGTTTCTATGAGAATTATTTTCATGACCTTTGTGCATTTTTTAAAAATTTGACTATTTAAGTTTTTGTGGCCAAAATAATTTTAAATAGAAAAACTTTCTTGCCCTTTGAGAAGTTTTAAGTAGGTTGAGAGAACTTTTCTAATGTATTTAAATACAGAAATAACAATGCTACTAGAATGAAATGTTTCAGCAACCTTAAATTGTTATTCAAAGTCAAATTCTTGAATTATGTGAAGATAATTTTTGCTTTCACTCTCTGTTTTAAATAACTGTGTTTTGTTTTAAGGGTCATAATACATGATTATAAAATACTAAATTATGAAAGTAAGAGTTACCACAACTCCTTTTTAAGCTATTGACTTTTATTAATATTTGAAATATACTGTATACATCTGTATCCTTCACTATCCCTCAGTACTTCCATGTGACAGACGGCCCCCTATTAGCCCACTTTTACAGAATAGTAAACAGAGGCTCAGAGAAGTTAGGTAACTCACCCAGGATCAAGCAAAGAGCAAGTGGTAGATTCTAGAACTTGCACCCAGGCAGTAGACTCCAGAATCTTTGCCATTGTGTATCTTGCTCCACTATGTAGCACAGGATCACCGCTGGGAGATCATTTCTTTAAAAGCCATCACTACCTTCTAACAGCCACCATTACTCTGAAGCAACTTTATTTTCTTTTGTGGGGATCCTAGAGATACAGTATGTGCCAATGTGTCTGCAATTCAGTCTGTACAGTTGATTATGAAAATATTAATGTCCACTTCTGGGCTACAAAATGATCTAGAAATACAGATTGCCCAAAATGTACATGAGCTAACTTACAGCTTTCATTTTTCTCATGCTTTTGGAAAGGAAGAACTGAGGGGCACTGTATCGGTCAGAGTAGGCTAAGTATGCTGCAGTAACAAGCAGCCCCACCACCCCCATGGCTTGCAGGAACAAAGTGAGTTTTTGTCCACACTACAAGTCCATTGCGACCTGGCTCTGCTCTTGTCTTCTCCACTCCAGCATCCAGGTTGATGGCACAGTCTGTCTCTAGGACTCCTTTCACAGTCGAGAGAGACAGGACAAGTTCTTGAAGCTTCTTCCTGGAAGTGACACCTGTCCTTTCAAACCTATATCACTGGCCAAAGGAATTGACTTGGTCACTCCTCGGTAGGGATGTGTAATCTTCCCATGGAGGGGAGGAGAAATAATGATGCACAATAATGTCATCTCCCATGGGTGTGGATGTGAAGCTTCCTTTTGCCCCTTTTCTGTCTTGCTGTCATAAGTCCTAAGGTCACAGCCACCAGCAGTTCTTTGGAACTGTGCTTTTCTCTGACCTGAAATGCCTGGAGGATCTGCTGTCTGCATTCCCACCCCATCCCTCCTCATCAGTCACAGATACCCCCAGAAAGTGGTTACTGTTTCCATGTTCCCTGCCCTTGTTAAATGTCAGCCCCAAGTGAAAATTCTCCTAATTTTACTTACAGTGCAAAGAACACCCAGGTCAGGCTTTTGACCTGCTTGATTCATGTCTCTGAAACCCTCCTTTGTCTTTCAGAGAAAGTAAAGAGAGATGGAGACAGAAAGAGAAAGTGTGACCTACTTTTTTATTATCAGCACCATTTCATCTGCAAAACACGACTTTTCTCTTCTTATTACTCTGAGCATGAAAATAAAATGTTTTCCAAAAGACCTGGCTTTGGCTGTCATGCGGCAGGCCAGGGACTTGTTCAAAACTCTGATGAACCCTATGAGCAAATGATTCCAATTTTTTAAAACTGTAATTGACTTTCAAACTGCTCTCACTGTCTGCGAATAATATGTGGTACATTTCTACAGATATCAGCAGCAAGGTAGGACAAAACCAGCTCCCAAACTAGCTGTTTGCTTGATATTAAGCTTTGCCAGTCCAATATAGGTCACATTTCCACCAGATTTTGTGCTTATCTCTACATTACACCTTGTAGCAAGGGGGAAGAGAAGAGCTTCTTGACATCTTTTTGAAGAATGGCGCTCTTTAAAAAAACATAAGGGAACTTTTTTTTCAAACACTATAATGAGGGTATTCAAGTCTGCAGGCAAAACAGAGCTGTTTGAAAAGACATTAGCCTCAAAACCGCACTGTGCCAGAATAGATACAGCTACGTCAAAATGCTGCATTTGTTTTGCCATTACCTTCACTGACTGAAATTATTTGCTAATGAAAGTTCTAGCTGACATAATTCCAGCACCTGCCAATGGAGAAAAGATGAGTCTACTGGTCGTGACAAATACAATAAAATTGGGAGAGTAAATATAGTTTTGAAGTGTTTAAACTCCAAAATAATAGTAACAATAGCTCTTAATATCTTATAATTGAAAAGAAGTTACTGTTTCCAAAGAGCTTTTACAGTCATCTTGTTCAAGTCTCATAATAACATTGTCATTTAGACTGAGCAACTTACTTAAATCATCATATTAAGAGAGAAATAGACTACCTGCCAACTTTTTCTAAATATTAACATTACACTAAGCAGAGTACATGTCTGAACTTTTAGCAGGGTACTGTGAAGAGTGAAGGGACATCATTTACAAGTTAGAAGGCACAGTGCCCCAGACCATCCTCACTTTTGACACTAACTGCAAGTTTGAGGAGGTTTCCCCATACCACCATCGTGTTTGATCATTTGCCAGAAGGACTCACAAACTTACTGAAAGCTATTGTACTTACAGTTTCAGTTTATTACAAGGACAGGATACAAGTTAAAATCAGCTAAGAGAATAAATGATGGGGCAAGGTCCAGAAAAGTATCAAATGTGAAACTTCCATTGTTCTCTCCATCTGAAGTTAAGACATTACTTTCCTTGTATCAATGTGTAACAATATGCGTGGAGTAATGCCAGCCAGAGAAGCTCGCTTGAACCTCTGTGTTCAGAGTTTTTATTGGGTCTTCATTTTGCAGGCATCATTGATTGATTAATTGATGGATTGATTGATTGCTCACATAGTACTCAGCCTCTAGGTCAAGTGATATCTTGTGGCATAATGTCCCTATACTAAGTCACATTGTTGGTCTTTCTGAAATGGCCCATCACCACCCTAAGAGTATATGGGTGTGGCCAGTCCCCACCCTGTATTGAATTGTTAAGCATGTGCAGTCCCACCCAAGGCCCGCAGGGAAACAAAGACATTCCTATCAGACATATATACTGCATATATTTAAGTGATTTTTTTTTTTTTTTAAATTTGGAAAGGCTTTTACAGGAATGGATCCCAACCTTCCAATATACAGAGGAAGAAGCTGAGGCTTGCAGGTTGCCTCAAACCATAAAGCTGATGAGGAACTGAAGGAACTAGAACTTGGGTGTCCCAGTCCAGGCTATGGAAACATTTTAGTGAATTTTCACTTCATATTTTATTAAGTCATGGTGATTCCATGAATGAACTATGAAGAATAAACCTTCGGAAAAACCAGTGAAACTGTAGACATTAAATCATAGTGTCAAGTTATGTGTAATTTTTAATAAAAATTATTGAACTTTAAAAGATACATTCATCTGAACATTTATTTTAAAATTTCAGGGTAAATAGTGAATCAGATTTAAATGTATATTGATGAACATTTAGTAGTTAAGCATGTTTATCAAAGACAATGAATTCATCAGAAACTATAATGGATTAGTAAAAATTGAATTGAAATATTATGCAACTTCTGTAAATGATTATATCTGTATTAAGTTATGCAGTAAGTAAATGAATTTTTAGCATTTTAATACTGTTTCAGAATTTTGATTTTGGGGATAAGTGATTATTGAAAAAAATATTAAGATGAGCACTAAAAAGTCTGTCTTTTATTTGGACTTCATTTACTAATGTAATGTAAACACTAATAATTCAATGCAATCCTTATAATTTAAATTGATGGAAAATTGATGTACTCTGTAAACAGTTGGTATTAATCTTGTGTTGAATTCTAAATTCTGACTTTTATTAGAGACCTCTTCTTGGTCTATTGTTTCTAAATTCTGAAGAGTATATTTCAAAAGTTTTTTTCCCTCCTTAAACAGCTTTGACGTCATATTTGCTGGGGGTCCAGAAGAAGTTCTAAAAAAGTTCCAAAAGACAAACCACAAAGTGGTCTTTGCAGCAGATGGAATTCTGTGGCCAGATAAAAAACTAGCAGACAAGTATCCCATTGTGCACATTGGGAAACGCTACCTGAACTCAGGAGGTGGGTAGATACTGGCAGAAGAGTTCAATACAAGTCATAGTAAATTATAGATATTGTTGAAGCAACTTTTTTTTTATATGTAGTAACTATATACATGAAGTTTAAAATAACTATTATCTTTTCTAAAATATTTTATTTATTATTAGCATATTCATTCTTACAAGTTGTGATACTTCTTTCCTCCCTTTCCCCAACCTATCACTTCCCAACCCCCCTCCCTCGCCCCCCCAACTCTAGTAACCTTAGGTTTGTTCTCTCCTTCTGAAAGTTCAACATGTTTCTTTCTTTCTTTCTTTCCTTCGTTCCTTCCTTTTTCCCTCTTTGCCTCCCTCCCTCCCTTCCTTCCTTCCTAGCAGCCAGTTATGAGTGAGAACCTGCGGTATTTCTGAAAAATAACTATTATCTTATATTTACTGTGGAAAAGGACTATTAGTATAAAACCCACAGTGTGTTTTATATTTTTTCATGTATTATGTCGTTTGATGCTTCCAACACACTAGGCAGTGTACATTTTATTATTTCCACATTATAATACATTCAGTTGCTAATGGAAAAACAACATGAATCCAGGTCATCTGATTGTAGTTTCATTGAGAATTTTCTGGTTATAGTAAGTTTTCTTAGTTGGGAAAAAGTTTATTCTCAATCTACAATCATGTAGCTTTTATAAATAAGCGTTATTTAATTTAACTGTTTTTGAAATATATCATAGTAAATAAGTGATTTGTCTTGAAATCAGTAGTAAAAAAGATTTGAGTGTCTGGGTACACTTAAAGTTTTGTATTATCTATGCCACCATGGCTTAAAGGAACAAATTTTCACACTTTTCTCCCCTTTTAAAAAATGAAATAAAATTTGACTTTAGACATTATTATGACTCCTTAAACTGAGATTAATGTAAACATATGACCAGAAGACTTAATCAAATAGGTTAGGAGATATGCTAGAGAAACATGTTGGGTACAAATTGTAAGTTACATGAGAAAAATGGATTTTTAGGGTGTTTTACATGTATATACAACTGATACTGTTCAGGCCAGTTAAAATAGAGCTGCTTGAGGTAGCATCATATCTGAGTTCTAGGCTTTCTCAGCCATTTACAGCAGTGAAATCTTTAGCAAGTAGTTTAATTTCTCTACGATGTCTCAATTCTAGCTCTTTTCACCAGTGTTTTATTTAGCAATCAATTCCCATGGTTGTACCTTAGAACTCTGTCAGCTCATACAGACGCTGAACTTCTGAAACCTTAAATTCTATTTTGCACTGGCTAGTTTCAGCTCCCTTTTCTTCTCCATGTCAATGCATTTACAGTTCTTGCTTTTTGGGATCTTTTGACCGTTTTATTTTTTCAGAATCTATCCACCACCTTTGGGTTTTACTTATGTATACGAGTCAGAGCCTAGGGTTTTTCGTATTTGCTCACTCTGTCTTTCCTTGCCTTAGTAATCTTTCCCTCTTGAATTTCCAGTTTGTGAACTGTCACAGCCTCCCCTCAGACGGCTGCCGCTCTCACCGCTCTACTTGAGCACCTGTTCAAAAACAGATAAAATTAAATAATGCTTTTTTATAAAAGCTACATGATTGGTGCTGCTTCCACACTGTGGCTTCCAAACTGGCAAGCCCTCAGTTACAGATGGTTAATCTTTTGATTTATCCTAAGTCCTCCGTAGTTCAAAAACCAATCTTTTAAAGGAAGTATTTTAGCTGTGGAACTCTAGGATAGGTTTTATTTTATACTTATTAACATTTTTCCAAAGATAACTTGCATAGTGAAATCTCTTATGTAAGTTCATTTGGACAGTGATATATGAGGGGTCTTCAAAAAGTTCATGGAAAAAACTCAATTTTTCCACGAGGTTTTTGAAGTACTCATGCATCTACTGGGCTGGCTAAATTTCAGAGACTCACAGGGCTGTGGAAACAGCAAAAAATTAACAGGTATAAGTGCCATTGTAAACCATTATAAGTTTAATTAAGGAAAAGGTATTTAGAAGTGGGAAAGTGATCATTTAAAGACATCAAAGCATCATCCTTGTTCTTTCTGTAGTCAAAGTAATTAGAGAGATGGTAGAAAGTATAAATACATTTAATAAGAGTTTTTGTAATTACATGGATGATATATTGAGAGTTATTTAAGGGACATGAATCATGCTTGTGAGTGTATCATTTATTTTTTTAAAATACTTTTTAATAGAAAAATATAAATTATTTCAAACATTTATTATATACTGTGAAGATAGGTATAATCCCTTTTCACTCATTTGAGAACATTTTAAACTTAAAAAAAGATAAAAAACCAATGGAAAATGTTATGTGTCACTACTTGGTATATTTTTCCTCAAAGAAGATTGGTCATAGGAATTAAACAATATATTACCTTTTAATGTTGTAGGATTTTTTTATTTGGCAAGAATAACAAAAAACAAGAAACCAGTCATTGGTTTTTGTCATGTTTTCATTTTGTCTTGTTTTCTCCAGGTAGCAGTAGTATTCCTGGACCTATTTCTTTTAATTCTTTTATTCCTGTGAGGAAATTTTAATTTTGAGGATTAAAAATTAGCTTTTCTTTAAATTCATAGGAGTAACATTGAATACCTTTTAAAAAGTATTGTGTGTCAATGAAACGTAGCAGGTTGGCTGCATTTCCAAAATTCAGAGGAAGACTCAAACAGGAAAAATGATCCTATTTGTGTCTTTTATACACAGATGTTATTAGTGGATTTAGTGCTTATGCTCTAAGGCCAAGAGGGGCAATCCAATTTTAGACTTTCATTTTCAGACTATGACACACAAAACCTAACCAGAGAATGGTTTAGCAGGCACAATAATGACTGGCTTAAGTAATGGAAAAATTCCCAGAATATCCTAGATTTAAAATTTCTTCGGGATGTTTGTAGTCAGTGAAAAATTCAACATTCCTTTGATTGCATTAACATCTCTGGCACTCCCAGTAAAGTCACAGTAGTAGAGATTTTCTCTCAGAAACAGTGAATCCTCTGCAGAGGATCCAAGAAGAGCATTTTAGAAGGCCAGAGAGAAATCTCTTCAGTCTTACCCTATTCTTTTCCAAGTAACTCTTTTTCCCATAGGAGCCTTGGAAAACATGAGTTCTCTCTTGTCAATTAATTTTGGGAATGTGCTTATTTAAAAAGAATCCTCGATTATTTTCTGTTTTGCATTTGGTAGCAATACTCACATTGTTGTAGTTTATATTAAAACAGAGTACTCAATAATTCATGTCTCTTTCATGATGAACTGTGAAATTCCAACATAATGGCTTCACAGCTCTGTGCAGCTCAGTGCCATTAACATAGACATGAGATTTGGGCTTTTAATCCTAAATTCTCTACTTTCTCTCTGTTGTGTTGCAGGATTTATCGGCTATGCTCCATATATCAACCGTATAGTTCAACAGTGGAATCTCCAGGATAATGATGATGATCAGCTCTTTTACACTAAAATTTACATTGATCCCCTGAAAAGGGTATATAATTGCCTACATTTTCTTTTTGTTTTATTTTTCTGGTTGCCTTGTTTTTTATATTTTGTTACTGTGGAATAGTCAGAAACAAAGGATTTTATTGATAATGTGGCAGCTGGAAACCTGAATTTCAAAATGTTCTTGTCAATAACATATTTTAAATAATATGGGTCAGTGACACAAACAAATAGTACATAGGTAAGACTGGTTTCTCTCACCTCGCTGGCTATCAGCACTAGTTTAATGTGTCTTTATGGCTCCTCTTTGGCGGCCAACTCAGCAACCTTGCCAGACTGAAGTGGATTAGGCAGAAGGAGAAGAGTAAAGATTCAAGACCTCGTCATTTCTCCATAGTTGTATTGTCACACATACTGAAATGCCTTGATGCAAAATGAGGCCGTAGCTCTCACTCCAGCGTTCCAGCCCCACCTCCATCTTGGACTCACTTCCAAGGCAGCGTCTTAATAACACAATAAGCTATATCATCGAAACTTTTTTTTTTTTTGTCTTTTTCCGTGTCCGGCAACGGAATGCAACCCTCAGTGTTGCCCCCGTACCGGTCGGCAACGGGATCGCAACCCTCGGCGTTGCTCCCGCGCCTCGCTCAGCCAGTGAGCAGGAACCGGTCTGTATGTGGGATCCGAACCCGAACCCTCGGGCGGGAGCGCCACAGCGCTTCCCAAGCAGCGCACTTATCCAGTGCGCCACCGGGAAACTTTTGAGCGTGGAGATTTAAAGAGACAGTAATGAAATCCCAAACACTTTAGAGAATGACTTCGGTCAGATTCTTAGGCAGATAGCAGTCATTTATTAAGACACAAAGCATTAGAAATGTGTTCTTTTATTTATTGTATCTTGCAGCTGTAATGATGTTTTTTCACAAAAGCTACTCCAAAACTATTTGATAACAGTGTACTTTTGTAGTTTAAAAAAATATGAACAGCGTATTCTCATTTGTAGTCCCCTTAATCTTGCAAAGCTCTTTGTACCTCCGTGAGCTTCTTTGATCCTAGATAGGTAAGAGGCAAGACTCTGTAGCCACATTTTACTAATAGAGAAACTGAGGCCACATAACTACTCAGTGACACTGTAGGGACTGGATCCTAGGTTCCCTGAATACCAGAATTAGGATTTTCCCTCTATTTCATATGTTGGTGACATTGACTTCATGTGTTGACTTGGCTAAACTTTTAAATGACACTTTTGGTGGGGGGGATAGTTTGAAATGGCATGTGAATAAGGCCACACTCAAAAGGCAGTTTTTTAATTCTAAAATGACAGGGTCCTCCCTTATAAGATTTGTAACCTGGAGGTGGAGGGTACTGGGGAAATATTGAGGCCAAAAGCCCTAATTAGTGTTCAAGTCTTGGTGGCCCAGAGTGGATGGAGCCTGTGGATATAGTAGACTGGGTGTTATCCTTCGATGGAATCCTGTGGAACTTCATAGCCAGTTTGAGGATCTAGAATATTTGAGGATGTGGAGCCTAGATGTTTAAAGAGATGATAACGAAGTCCCAAAGAGGTTAGAGCTTGAGGATCCATGGGCTGTGGAATAGACAGATCCTCATGACTTTCATTAATAAGAGTACTGTAACTGTCACAAATAGAGCAACTCAAAATAGCAGTGGCCTAAATAAAGTAGATGTTTTGTTTATGTCTCCCCCCCCCCCCCCCC